>NC_081380.1:49725547-49865547 GCF_030684315.1 Stegostoma tigrinum
GGGATGGGGAGAGGGAACTGGAATAAATAGGGAGAGAGGGTAGGCGGACTGAAGATGGAGAGAAAAGAAGATAGGTAGAGAGGAGAGTATAGGTGAGGAGGTAGGGAGGGGATAGGTCAGTCCAGGGAAGACGGACAGGTCAAGGAGGCGGGATGAGGTGGTAGGTGGAAAATGGAGGTGCGGCTTGAGGTGGGAGGAAGGAATGGGTGAGAGGAAGAACAGGTTAGGGAAGCGGAGACAGGCTGGGCTGGTTTTGGGATGCAGTGGGGGAAGGGGAGATTTTGAAGCTGGTGAAGTCCACATTGATACCATTGGGCTGCAGGGTTCCCAAGCGGAATATGAGTTGCTGTTCTTGCAACCTTCGGGTGGCATCATTGTGGCACTGCAGGAGACCCATGATGGACATGTCATCTGAGGAATGGGAGGGGGAGTTAAAATGGTTCGCAACTGGGAGGAGCAATTGTTTGTTGCGAACCGAGCGGAGGTGTTCTGCAAACCGGTCCCCAAGCCTCCGCTTGGTTTCCCCAATGTAGAGGTAGCCACACCGGGTACAAATGGATACAGTATACCACATTGGCAGATGTGCAGGTGAACATCTGCTTGACATGGAAGGTCATCTTGAGGCCTGGGATGGAGGTGAGGGAGGTGGTGTGGGGGCAAGTGTAGCACTTGCTGCGGTTGCAGGAGAAGGTGCCGGGTGTGGTGGGGTTGGAGGGGAGTGTGGAGTGGACAAAGGAGTCGCGGAGAGAGTTGTCTCTCTGGAAGGCAGACAAGGGTGGGGATGGAAAAATAGCTTGAGTGGTGGGGTCAGATTCCTCCAACTTCCTACAGACAAAGGAGGTGGCCATGGCTACCCACAGACAAGCACCATCAGCTGGCACTTTGCATAATCCAGCAGAGCCAATGGAAAGAAAGACAGTTCAAACAGCAGCATCCTCTCCCAAACCAACTTGCCCAACATTCAGGTACTAATCATTCAAAATCAACTCTGCTGGGTAGAACATAAGAATATAAGAAATAGGAGGCAGCGTAGGCTATTCAGCCCCTCAACTCTGCTCACTATTCTCTAAGATCATGGTTGATCACCCCCAGGCCTTGTCTCCTTTGTCATGCCACCTCCTCATTGTCTGTATGAAAATGTAAATACATCTTTCAGTTCCCCTTTATCAACTCTGCTCATTAAATCCTCAAAGAGCTGTAGAAAATCTGTCAAGCATGATTTCCTGTTCATAAAACTATGTTGATTCTATATGATTGTGTCAAGCTTTTCTAAATGCCTTGTTGTTTCCTCCTTAATAACAGACTCTAGCTTTTTCCCCAAAGGTGACCCGTCTGCCTTTAGTCTGTTAGTTTGTCAAATATGTACTCTAGGATGTTTATTGTGTCCTCAACCACGAAGATCAAGCAAAGTTACAGTTTAAATTATCTGCTATTTTCCTGTAATCTATTCCCCAGTTGCATCTTCCAAGGGTCACACACTTTCTTGACTTACTCACTTGTTACACACCTGTAAGAAGTGGGTATTACTGGCTGAACCACCATTAATCTAAATGGCTTGCTAGGGCTATTTTCAGAGGGCAGTTAAGGGTCAACCACATTGCTGTGGGTTTGGAGTCATGTGGCAGCCAAGCCCAGTAAGGACAGCAGTTTTCTTTCCTAAAGGATGTTAGTGAACCAGATGGGTTTTTATGACAATTAACAATGGTTCCACAGTTGCCATTAGCTAGCTCTTAACTCCACCTTTTTAAAAATTCAAATTTCATCATTTACCATTGTGGGATTTAAACCCATGAGATATGCTTGAGGTAGTAGGAACTGCAGGTGCTGGAGAATCTGAGATAACAAGGTGTACAGCTAGATGAACACAGCAGGCTAAGCAGCACCAGCGGAGCAGGAAAGCTGACATTTCGGGTCGAGACCCTTCTTCAGAAAATCCAGCTCTACACCTTGTTATCTCAAATATGCCTGAGGTGCTGGATTACTATATTACCACAATGTCACAATCTCCCGCAAGCTGTTTGTTTTTATACGTTTTGCCAATTTGTTTTCATAATGCATTTCCTCCCGTTTTACTGGCTTTTTAGTTGTTTACTTCTGGTTCCTAAAAATTCTCAATCTTTTGGCCTACAGGTTTTTTAACTGCTTTGTATGCCTTAGTTTTCAATTGGATACTCTCCTTGACTGTCTTTGTTAGCCACAGGTCGTTCATCCTTCTCAGCAGGACTGTCATTTTGACGAGAATAAATTTTGCTGAGCGATATGAGATATCTGCATAAATGTCTGCCATTGTTTATCTACTGACCTTCACCCTGGTGTACTGTTGCAGCTTGCTTTAAACAACTCTTTCTTCATACATCTGTAATTCCTCTTAACTAAGTCGAGGATACCAGTTTGAGACTCAAGTTGCTCTCTCACCAAATGATACTGATCCTCAAGTGGATCCTTAACTAGAAATTCTCTTATAATCCTAACTTGTTACACATTACTAGATCTAAAATAGCCTGTTTTGGGTAGGTTTTGCTTTGCACTGCTCAATAAACAATCTCTGGTGCACACTACAGATTGCTCTTATTTGTTACCCTTGCCCATGTGATTTCTATATATACAGATTAAAATCACTCATGACCATCATGGTGCCCTTCTTACATGCCTCCATTATTTCCTAATTTGTACTTTGTCCTGCAGTGAAGCAACTCATCAGGAGCCTACAGATAACTTCCATCCATGACTTATTTACAAAGAGCAAAGAAATTTACAGCACAAGAACAGACCCTTCGGGCCTCCGAGCCTGTGCCGATTGAGATCCTCTGTCTAAACCTGTCATCTATTTTCTAAGGCTCTGTACCCCTTTGCTCCCTGCCCATCCATGTACCTGTCCACATACATCTTAAAAGACACTAACCTGTCTGTGTCTACACCTCCGCTGGCAACATGTTCCAGGCACCCACCACCCTCTGTGTAAAGAACTTTCCATGCATATCTCCCCTAAACTTCCCTCCTCTCACTTTGAACTCATGACCCCTAGTAATTGAGTCCCCCACTCTGCTATTCTTTATTTTCACCCAAACTGAATGCACATCATGATATTGCACATACATCACTACCGACCACTGGGGTTTGGTCAGGTCAGTTGGCTTGCTGGCTGGTTTGTGATGCAGAGTACTGCCACTAGCACAGGTTCAATTCCTGCACCAGCTGAGTTTACTTTAAGGAATTCTCCTTCTCAATCTCTCTCCTTGCTTGAGGCATGGTGACCCTCAGGTTAAACACCATCAGTCATCTCTCTATCTAATGAGAGAGTTGCCCTTTGGTCTGGTAGGGCGATGGTGGCCTTACCTTTTACTGACCACTGCAGTGGTACTTTCCTTTACAAAATAATACCTCACCCTTTTCCACTTTGTCTATTTTTCCACAGCCTTGAAAATTAAATTCTCAGTACTGGTCACCCTGCAACCTCGGTAATATCAAGTCATGTTGTTCATTTCAAATTACTACAGATGCTGGAATCCATACCGAAAACAAAAATACTGGAGATCACGGTGGGTCAAGCAGCATCCATGGAGAGACAGCAAGCTAATGTTTCCAAACTAGATCACTCTTCATCATTTATTTCTATTTGTGCTGTCAACTCATCTGTCTTGTTATAAATGTTGTGCGTATTCAGATAGAGAGATTTAACCTTTTAACTTTTTAATTATTACTACTTTTCTGGTTCTACTTTCTGTTGCATTCATATTTTCTGCTCGTTCCAGTCACACTTTGATAAGCGTTTGCTTCTTCATTACCCTGTAACTCTGCTCTCTTGTGTCCCATCTTTTGAAACCCATTTCTCCCAGACCAATATTTGATTGATTGATTTCTGTCATGTGTATCGAAGTACAGTGAAACGCTTTGTTTACGAGCAGTCCAGGCAGATAATAGTAAGCAAGGATGTACAAATCAAAAAGACTTAGACAGAGGCATACAAGTTACATTGCACAGGGTGTGCCCTAGGTGAGATCAACATTAGCAAGATCAGCGATATTTGAGACGAGAGAGTCTAATAACGACTGAGAAGAAGCAGATCCTGAACTTGCTGGTGCCTGTGTTCAGTATCTTCTGCGATGGGTCTTCGATGATGTTGGCTGCCTTTGCGTGGTATCAAGCCGTGGAAATGGAGCCCATGGACGGGAGGTTGGCTCCTGTGACGGTCTGGGCTGTGCACACCACCTTCTGCAGTTTCTCACGGTCCTGGGCAGAGCAGTTGCTGCACCAGGTCGTTGTGTACCTGGGCAGTGTGCTTTCAGTGATGTATGTGGAGAAGTCGGCGAGGGTCCTAATGGACATGCCAAATTTTCTGAGCTGCCTGAGGAAGAAAAGGCATTGTGTCTTCTTGACCATTACATCTACGTAGGAAGTCTGGGACACTTTGGTTATTGTCATTCCAAGGAACTTGACGGTCTCCACCCTCTTAACCTCAGTTCCTTCAATGTAAATGGGTGTATGTTCTCCTCCCTTCCGTTGAATGATCAGTTCTTCAGTTTTGCCAATGTTGAGAGAGGTTGTCCTCATTACATCACGTCACCGAGCCCTCTATCACCATTCTGTATTTTGACTTGGTGTTGTTACATATCCGTCCTACTATGGTGGTGTCATCAGCGAATATATAGATGGCATTTGTTCAGAGTTTGGCAACACAGTTGCAGGTGTAGAGGGAGTACAGTAGAGGGCTGGGGACACATCCTGCGCAGGCTTCAGTGTTGAGTGTTATTGTGGAAGAGATGCAATTACCTGTCTTCACTGATTGCAACCTATGGGTCAGAAAGCTGAGGATCCAGTTCTAGAGGGCAGAGCTGAGTTTTTGGATCAGTCTGGAGGGGATAATGATGTTGAAGGTGAAGCTGCAGTCAATGAGCAGGAATCTGATATAGAGTAGGACACCCGTAGGTGAGCCACACATTTACCTCTCTAATCTTATTTAGCCCACACCAATTTTCTAGTGATTCATCTTTGTGGTTCTATTTAATTTAGCTCTGAGCGACACAATCCAAGAGCAGAGCCTTCCTCGTAGTCCCAGTTCTGTTGTTGATATCTGTATGGACCACGAGAATAGCATCCTTCCCTGTCCACTTCAAGTTCATCTCAACCCCGAAAAGATGTCCTGAACATTGGCACCAAATAAACAAACAGCCAGCCAGAGACTGTCTTTGCTCCTGAGAACAGCGTCTATTATCTAAGCTATGCTATCCCCTATCACTGCTTCATTTTTCTTTTCTCTCTGCATTGAATGATATTTTGTGGCAGAGTTCTAGAGTCATCAAGATCTACAGCATAGAAAAAGGCCCAACAACCCATTGCATTGGCACCAGTCGAGAAGAAAACATCTGACTAATCCCATTTGCCAGCCTGCAAGTGCTCATCAAAATATTTCTTAAATGTCATGAAAGTTTATGCCTCTACCACCCTTACAGGCAATGACTTCCAGATTCCCATCACTCTCTGCATGCAAACTTTTTTCCTCACATCCCCTCCAAACCTTCTTCGCACTACCTTAAATCATTGCCCTCTGGTCATTGATCCCTCCATCAAAGGATAAAGTTCCTTCCTGTCTGCCCTGTCTATGTCCCTCATAATTTTATGTATCTCGACCATGTATCCCCTCAGTCTCCTCTGTTCCAAGGAAGAGGACCCCAGTCTGTCAGGTCTGTCTTCATAACTAAAACATTCTAGTGCAAGCAACATCCTGGTAAATCTCCCCTGTACCTTCTCCAGTACTTTCACATCTCTCCTATAACGTGGATTCCTAAATTGCACATTGGTCGGTGGTGGAAGATAAAAACCAGCCGCAAAAATTCCCCTCAACCTGATCAAAATATGCCATGGTCCTCCAGTCAGTTCACTTATCCTCCTTGTAGTCTGTGCCCTTGTCCACACTGGGGAGCACGGAACTCACACCTTTTGGTTAAGGACACTCGCTGAGGCTCTACCAAAACTAAATTGTAGATCTCAATGACTGCCTCATGTGCACTGACACTCTCCTGTCTCTGACTAGAGACCACATTTACGTTTGATTAACTAATCTAAGGAGTGTGTCTGCCTTCTTAAAAACACAGTGTCCAGGTAACTCTCCCCTGCCCTGATGCCTGCAGAGTCATGCAGCTCAGACTCCAACTCAAACTCTAAGCCAAAGTTCCTGGAACAGTCACCACTTGGTACAGATGCAGTCACTGTGGATCACACCAATGTCCACCAACTCCAACATTCCAAAGCTGCGAAACATCATCTGCCGAGCCATATCTATTCTGTTTCATGAAATAATTTGAATGAAAAGCATTTTAAAAGAGAATTTCTTAACTAAATTTGACAGCTGCAAAAAAATGCTAAACCAATTGGCTAATCAAGTATGATGTCACACTCAGCTCTGCCAGATAAAAAGATGCTGAAGTGGCTTTCTACAATTGGTTCTTATCGCTACCATCTCTGCCCTGCTCGTATAGGTGCACTCTACCAGTCTGTTTCACACGGACGCTGACATGCTGCATATTCTTTCCAGCCTCATTGATATGGTGCTTGAGTGCTTAATACCAGACTCCCAAAGCAACCTTTCACCTTGGAACTGGGTCACAAGCAGGACACTCCCCAGGAACGCCTTTTAAGGATGTCCTCAAAGCATCCCTGAAGAGATCAAATCACCCTAAGTGACTTGTGAGAGACCCTGGTTTGTGGTCAATCAAAATGGAGATGGATCATTCAGGTATGCATTGAATACATCAAGGTATATTGTCAGGAATATGTAGATGCAAAGTTGAGAGAAATGTTAGGTAACCAAGGTTCTAGTGAGATGGTGAAATTATGGGAAATCAGTTTTAGTGAGAAAGTGGTACTGGGGAAATTAATTGGGTAAAGGCTAACAAATCACCAGGGCCTTAATACTACAGGAAGTGTCCCTGGAAATACTGGATGCATTGGTGGTCATATTCCAAAATTATACAGATTATGGGACAGTTCCTTCAGATTGTAGGGTAATGAATATCACCCTACAACTCAAAAATCAAGGGAGAGTAAAAGAAACAGAGCATTACAAGCCTGTTAGCCTAACGTCTGAAGAGAGGAAAATGCTGGAGACTGATGTTAACAGAAAACAATAATAGAACACTTAGAAAGCATTAACAGCATTGAACAAAGCCAGCATGGGTTTATGAATGTTAAAGTGTGCTTAACAAATCTACTGGAGTTTTTTGAGGATTTAATTAGAAGAACAGATGAGGGAGAATCAGTGAATGTGATATATTTAGATCTTCAAATACAGCAGTGTGTGACTGCAAGTGAAGCAGGTAGAGGGACCCTGCAGACAGGAACACAGGAGCTGCAGCCCTTGAGATTGTCCTAAAGGTATGAGGCACTTGCTTGCTGTGTGGATGAGGAACAGGGCTGCAGGAAGGATGAGTACACTGACTGTGGCAACATGGTCCAAGAGGCCATTCAAAGGGGGAAGCAAAAAGACAGATTGTAATTGTAGGGGATTCCATCGTCAGGGGATAGACAGCATCCTCTGCGAGCAGAATAGAGAATCCCACGTGGTGTGTTGCCTGCCCGGTGGCAGGATGCAAGACATCTCGGACTGGCTTGAGAGGACACTACAGAGGAGGGGGGAGGATCCAGTTGTTGTGGTCCACGTAGGTACCAACAACACAGGCAGGACTAGGAAAAAAAGACCTGTTTTGGGATTATGAAAAGCCAGAAACAAAATTTTTTAAAAATGGTCTTCAAGAGTCATAATCTCTGGATTGCTCCCGGAGCTCCCGGCACAGGGAGGCAAGGATCAGGGAAGTAAACACGTGGCTAAAAGACTGGTGTGGAAAAAGAGGGTTTCCTTTTCATGGGGCACTGGCATCAGTTCTAGGACAGGAGGGATCGATACCATTGCGTGGACTCCACCTGAACAGGGCTGGTTCCAGTGTTCTGGCGAAAAGGGTAAATAGGGTGGTTAAGAGGACTTTAAACTAGTAAGTAAAGCGGAAAGGAAGAAGTGAGTGTAGAGGGAGAATAACAATTAATGTAAGGCAAAGCAGCAGGTTAGCAGGTGACAATGAAGCTTCAACTTCATTGAAAATCAGGAATAAAGTTAAAGGGAAGTAGAACTCAAGGTCTGTTAGTAATGGAGGTAAATAGGACCCAAAAAGAAGGTGCAAAAACTGGCAGAAGGGCACTTTATCTGAATGCTCAGAGCATTCGAAACAAGGTGGATGAGTTGATGGTGCAAATCATGGCAAATGGGTATGATTTAGTGGCCATTACAGAGACATGGTTACGTGGTGGTCATGACTGGGAGTTAAATATCCAGGGGTATCAAACTGTTAGGAAGAACAGGAAGGTGAGGGAGGTGGTGTTGCTCTGATTTTCAAGGATGATATCAGGGTGGCAGTGAGAGATGATATAGGTTCTACTGAACAAAAAGTTGAATCCATTTGGGTGGAAATTAGGAATAGCAGGAAGAAGAAGTCACTGATAGGTGTGGTCAATAAGCCACCAAATAATGGCATCGTGGTGGGGCGGGCGATAAACAGGGAAATAGCTAATGCATGTAAAAATGGTACAGCAATCATCATGGGGGATTTTAATCTACACATCGATTTGTCAAACCATGTCGGTCATGCTAACCTTGAGGAGGGGTTCTTTAAACGCATCCGCGATAATTTCCTTGAACAATATGTAACAGAACTTCCAAGGGAGCAAGCTATCCTAGATCTAGTCCTGTGCAATGAGACAGGAATAATTAATGATCTGCCAATTAGGGATCCTCTCGGAAGGAGCGATCACAGTCAGGTCAAATTTAAAATACAGGTAGAGCATGAGAAAGTTAAATCCAGGACCTTTCTCCTGTGCTTAAACAAAGGAGACTTTGAAGGAATGAGGGAGGAGTTAGCTAAGGTAGAATGGGAACAAAAACTTAATGCTGGGTCAATTGAGGAACAGCGGAGGACATTCAAAACATTTTTTCACAGTCCTCAGCAGAAGTATATTCCAGTGATAAGGAAGAACTGTAGGAAAAGAGACAGCCAGCCATGGATGTCTAAGGAAATAAAGGAAAGTATCAGATTGAAAAAAAACACATACAAAAAAACAAGGAGTAGTGGGAAACTAGTAGACTGGGAAAACTTTAAAGGACAACAGAAATCCACAAAAAAAGTTACAAAGAAAAGAAAGATAGATTATGAGAGTAAACTAGCTCAGAATACAAAAACAGGCAGTAGAAGTTTCTATAAATATGTAAATCATAAAAAAGTAGTGAAGGTAAACATTGGTCCTTTAGAGGATGAGAAGGCCAATGAGAAGGAAATCGCCGAGACATTAAACTGTTATTTCGTTTCGGTCTTCACAGTGGAAGACACAAATAACATGCCAGAAACTAATGGCAAGAAGTTCATAGCAGGTGAGGACCTAGAAACTCTCATTATCACTAAGTGGGCAGTGCTGGGCAAGCTAATGGGGCTAAAGGTAGACAAGTCTCCTGGCCCAGATGAAATGCATCCCAGGGTACTAAAAGGGGTGATGGGGAAAATAGCAAATACACCAGTAATTATTTACCAAAATTCACTGGACCTTGGGGTGGTTCCTGCAGATTGGAAAACAGCCAATGTGACGCCACTGTTTAAAAAGGAAATAGACGAAAAGCAGGTAACTATAGGCCAGTTAGCTTAACTTCGGTCGTGGGGAAAATGCTTGAATCTATCATTAAGGAAGTGATAGTAAGACGTCTGGATATAAATTGTCCCACTGGGAACAGCCAGTATGGGTTCATGAAGGGTAGGTCATGTTTAACTAATTTGGTGGGATTCTTTGAGGACGTTACTTGCATGATGAACAATGGGGAATCTGTGGATGTGGTGTATCTGGATTTCCAGAAGACATTTGACAAGGTGCCACACCAAAGGCTGCTACATAAGATAAAATTGCACGGTATTACAGTTAATGTGTTGGCATGGATAGAGGATTGGTTGACCAATAGAAAGCAAAGAGTAGGGGTCAATGGGTGTTTTTCTTGTTGGCGGTCAGTGGCTAGTGGTGTGCCTCAGGGATCAGTGTTGAGACCTCAATTGTTTAAAATTTACATAGATGATTTGGAGTTGGAGATTAAGTGTGGTGTGTCAAATTTTGCAGATGACACCAAGGTGAGTGCTGGAGCAAAGTGTGCAGAAGACACTGAACGTCTGCAGTGGATATAGATAGTCTAAGTGAGTGGGCAAAGGTCTGGCGGATGGAGTACAATGTTGATAAGTGTGAGGTCATCCATTTTGGTAGGAATAACAGCAAAATAGATTATGTTTTAAATGGTAAAAATTTGCAGCACGCTGCTGTGCAGAGCGACTTGGGTATCCTTGTGCATGAATCACTAAAAGTAGGATTGCAGGCACAGCAGGTAATTAATAAGGCAAATGGAATGTTGTCTGTCATTGCTAACGGGGTGGAGTTTAAAAACAGGGAGGCTATGCTGCAGCTGTATAGGGTCCTGGTGAGGCCACACCTGGAGTACTGTGTACTGTTTTGGTCTCCTTACTTGAGAAGGAATATACTAGCACTGGAGGGGATGTAGAGGAGATTCACTCAGTTGATTCCAGAGTTGAGAGGATTGGATAATAAGGAGAGACTGAGTAGACTGGGATTATACTCATTGGAATTCAGAAGAATGAGGGGAGATCTTACAGAAACATATAAGATTATGAAGGGAGTAGATAAAGTGGAGGCAGGGAGGTTGTTTCCACTAGCAGGTGAAACTAGGACTAGTGAGCATCGCCTCAAAATAAAGGGAAGCAGATGTCGGACTGAAGTCAGGAGGAACTTCTTCACCCAAAGGGTTGTGAATCTGTGGAATTCCCTGCCTGTGAAGCGGTTGAAGCTACCTCGCTGAATGTGTTTAAGGCAAGGCTAGATAAATTTTTGAACAGTAAAGGAATTAAAGGTTATGGTGAGTGGGTGGGTAAGTGGAGCTGAGTCTCAAAAAGATCAGCCATGATCTTATTAAATGGAGGGGCAGGCTTGAGGGGCCAGATAGCCAACTCCTGCTCCTAATTCTTATGTTCTTCTGTTCAAAAGTCTTTTAATAAGGTTTCTCACAAGAGGTGAGTGGGCGAAGTTAAAGCACATGCGATGGCCGGGGGCCGGGTGGGGGCGGTGGGGATGTAGTGGGTAATATATTAGCATGGATCGAGACATGGTTGACAAACAGGAAACAGTTGAAATAAAATGGTTGGCAGTGACTGTTGGATGTACTGCAAGGAATAGTACTTAGGCCCTAGCTATTCATGATACAGATAAATTGCCTGGGTCAGTGAACCAAATGCAACATTCCATGTTTGCTGATGACACAAAACTGGGCAGGGTTGTGAGGAGGATGCAAGGAGGATTCAACCTGATGAAAACAGGTTGACTAAATGGACACCAAATGGTAGATGCAGTACACCATGCCTAAATATGAAATTATAAACAGAAATAAAGTGTGATTTAAATGGTGATATTTTGGGAAGTGGAGTGTACAAAGGGATCAATAAAAGTAGACAGGCAAGTGCAGGAGCAAACAGTACATTGGTCATCATTGCAGGAGGAGTTGATTTCAGAAAGAGGGATGTCTTACTGCAGCTATACAGGGTCTTTAGAAGGATGAGAAGGGATCTGATTGAAATGTGTAGAGTTCTAACAAGGCCTAAACCTCAATTAGATTCCTCTATCCAACCCTTCAAGAACCACATCCACTTCCATGTGACAGATCACACAATGGGCTTATCAGCTGTCTCAGATCCTATCAATCCTGAGGGATTGTTGTAGAAGAAGCTGCCCTTACAGTACTCCGAGTGTCCTATCCCCACACAGTTCGCACTGGCTAATGGGTAATCGGGGGAGACATAAATGCTTGTCAATGTGTAGAAAACAACTGTAGAAAATGAGACGCTATCCCTTGATCTTCGGTATCTATGGCCAACTTTAACACCAATCATTATTTCGTGGGTTTCTCCCTGTGCCTATCCTTTGCCTGTCCAGAAACTGTGTCACAGACTTAAATCTAGAAGCAATGATGAGTGCATGTTGGAGAAAGAATTTTTCTTCCAATTAACAAGGGATAATTGCTGCAATTTGTAGCCAAAACAATGAGCTGCCCTTTGTTTTAATTTCTTCTCATTCAAGATGGAGCCAGTTCTCTGATTAAAGACACCTACAGGAACTGATGGAGGTTATCAGTGGACACTTGCAACTAATTTTCAGAGAATGCCTCAAATCCAATGCAATTAAATTTGAATCAAAGCATCTCTCCAAAATGATGTTATTAGAATCAGGACATGGATAACAAACATCACAGAGGTGAAACAAGCTCATAAAGGTCTACCTTTTTCTCTTCCTGAGATTTGATCAAAAGTACCTTTTCATGTACAACCTCCCTTGATTATAAAATCCAAGTATCCTCTTTGAAGTAGTCAGCTTCCTGATATCTCAATTCAATACTAAATTCAATTACCCTGCCTGTACGCCATAATACCATGCCCATGTCTATGCTTATTACACTTGCACCAACAGCTTCAGATATTGCACCTGTTCTAAAAGCACTAACTCTGCCACAGTGTATTGTATTTGTACTTGCTACACCTGTACTTCATACTATGGGCCCTGACTTGTGGCCTGTTTGCAGCTTCGATATTTGGTACTTTCTTGTGTTTGACCTATTGCATCTTTTCCTGCTGCTGCAGCCTGCTTCCTGGTGTGCTTCCTACAGTTGTTATAACCAGTTGTACCCCAAAGACTGTTTCACACCTACTTGCACTGAAGGACATGCAAATCTGCTGAGGCCCTCACTTCGAAGCGTACAGCTCCACAATGACATCCTCCAGTATGTTTCACTAGAGCCTGATGTTCCCTGAAAATAAAGAAACAGAACATTGTACTCTTCCCTCACTAAACAATGGCCATCTTGATTACACAGCTTGCAAAGCAAACTTACTTCAATTTGAAATCAAGGATAACAAAGTGTGAAGCTGGATGAACACAGCAGACCTAGCAGCATCTTAGGAGCACAAAAGCTGACGTTTTGGGCCTAGACCCTTCATCAGAAAAGGGGGATGGGGAGAGGATTCTGAAATAAATAGGGAGAGAGGGGAAGGCGGACTGAAGATGGACAGAGGAGAAGATAAGTGGATGAGAGAGTTGCAATGGGAGAGAGATCCCCTGAGGTTGGTCCGGAGGGAGGAGGGTAACTTCTTCAGGTTAGGCATCCTGGAAGAGGCCTCGCAGTGAGGTTAAAATTGTGTCTTCAGGTTAGATACAGTTATCTCGGATTCTCCAGCATCTGCAGTTCCCATTATCAATGTGAAATCAAAACGTGAATGCTGAAAATCTGAAGTGAAGGCAGAAAATGCTGGAAATAAATCAGAAGTGCACACGGCATCAGTGCAGAAAGAAAGTTAACATTTCAGGTTCAGCTGGCAGCTCACTGAATTGAAACTACAAAAGATTTGTCTTTCCACAGATCCTGCCAGACCTGAGTATTTCCACCATTTACTGTTTTCAGTATGTTTTATTGATACATTTCCTGAGCAACTTATATTAACAGTTTCACAGTAGAATGAAGGGTGTGGTGTATACATCACATGTTTAAAGTTATGGATGTGGCAGCACGGTGACTCAGTGGTTAGCCCTGCAGCCTCACAGCGCCAGGGACCTGGGTTCGATTCCAGCCTCGGGTAACTGTCTGTTTGGAGTGTGCACATTCTCCCTGTGTCTGCGTGGGTTTCCTCCGGGTGCTCTAGTTTCCTCCCAATTTCAAAGATGTGCAGGCTAGGTGGATTGGCCATGCTAAATTGCCCGTGGTGTTCAGGGGTGTGTGGGTTCAAGGGGGAAGAGTCTGGGTGGGATGCTGGAAGGGGTGGTGTGGACTTGTTGGGCAGAATGGCCTGTTTCCACACTGTAGGGAATCTAATCTAATTACAATGAAGGATATCAGAGTATTACAGTGAGTGGTATCAAAATGTTACATCAAAATGAGGCTTTTGGGGTAGACCAGTTATAGCGAGCAGTAATACATTCTGAGCAGAATCAGTGTTACAGTGAGGGTTGTGAGGTACCGATTATCACAATGTTACAGCAAGGAGTGTCACCATGTTAACAGTGAGGGGTCTGGGATTCATCACAGTATCAGTGTTTTACAGTGAGGGATCTGTAGTTTATCAGAGTTATAGGGTGAGGAGTACCCTGGTGTCGGAGGAGTGTGGCTGTTAATTCCCAGCCCCGTCTGCCTCGAACCAGACATAACGCGGCCTGCCCCGTCCCCGACTCCGGTCGCTCCTCACTAGGCCCTTAGACGGCGGACTTTGTGGCGTCTACTCGCCCTGGCCTATCAAATCCCAGCCTCTGCTCGAAAACAACCGTGTGCCGATTACCAGGGGATGGGAGCGGAGCCACCGCCACCGATTCCGGTCTGCGCAGCCTATCTCCTACCGCTCCCACTGTGGGGTAATGAGTTAGCACAGACCTGAGGGGCGGAATAGTCTCCTGCAGATTTGCAGATTCCATCCTGACGGAGACAGCGCCGGGCAAGAGGTGTTCCGGAGTTTCACAGTGGAGCCGATTTTGAAGCAAAGTTTAACCAACCAGCAGCTGACTGAAAGTGGCACGGTCCTTATCTGGAAACTCGTCAACTAAGGCTGGAACCTGTACTTATATGGCTGAAGGATAACGCAGACAACTGTGAAATTACTTTGTTAGCAAGAGGGAGAAGGAATGGTACAGATTTAAGACAGTCTATACCGGAAGATGGGGACTTAGGTGTATCGGCAGGGCTTAACAGACCAGTGGAGAAGACTGTTCAAAAGTTAACTGTGCTAAACTTGCATCAAACGATAATCGAGATAACAAAGTGTGGAGCTGGATGAACACAGCAGGCCAAGCAGCATCTCAGGAGCTCAAAGGCTGGCGTTTCGGGCCTTTTCTGAAGAAGGGTCTAGGCCCGAAACGTCAGCTTTTGTGCTCCTGAGATGCTGCTTGGCCTGCTGTGTTCATCCAGCTCTACACTTTGTCATCTCGGATTCTCCAGCATCTGCAGTTCCCATTACCTCAAACGGTAATCAGATCTGAGGTGGAATTCGGCACAGTATCAGGATGGAAAGGTTTCAAGAGTTCGAAAAAAGTGGTGTAGGGGTTCATACCAGGCAAGAAGGAATACTGGAGAAACTCAGCAACGTCTGTGGACAGAGAATGTTTTGTTTTTTCTTAAAAAAAAATTATTTCCAGGATATGGTGGTTTTGATAGATTAGAATTTTTTGTCAATACCCAAATGCTGCTGAACTGGTAGTGAGCCCTCTACTTGACTTTAGAAGGCCATGTGGTGTTCTTGGTACACCCACAATGCTGTTCAGGAGGGAGTGCCTGGATTTTGACTACATGACCGTGAAGGATTGGCAATATAGTTGCAAGTTGTTTGTGACTTTGAGGTGAACCATAGGTGTTTGTGTTTCTATACATCTGCAGCCCTTGTCCTTTTGGCGTGGTAGTTGTAGGTTTGGAAGTAGTTATTGAAGGACAGTTCTGAGGAAGGGTCACTGGACTCAAAACGTTAACTCTTTTCTCCTTCACAGATGCTGCCAGACCTGCTGAGCTTTTCCAGCAAGTTCTATTTTGTTTTCGGTTGTTGAAGGAACCTTGCTGAGTCAGTTAGGGTGGAACGGCAAGAACCGTCAGATTAAAAAAAAAGTTTTTGATTGGTTGGCACTTTGACACTAAGTATGTTGTTTTGTGGAGGGATACTGCTGTTGGAACATCTTCCTTGTAGCTAGATTTGGAATGTCTTGCAAAAGATTGATGAGTATACTAGTGCTTTGAAGGTGTTTCTAATAGGTGGTGCCAATCTCTGAGGCATACAGGAGGATGGGAATCGCAGCTGCCCAGGAAACTATGGACTTGTGTCTTGGGTTTGTGATTCTGGTCACAAATACTGTTTTCCTCAGTCAGCCAAAGATGAAGCAATATTACTTCATTACCCATTTCAAGAGAGCGAAAATATTCCATATTTTCCATTATACTGTTTACCCCCACTCCACTCCAGTCCTACCTGTCAGGATAATGTTTTGGGGGACTTGGTAGAAGTGACCTATATTTTTCCAGATCTGCAATGAAAGACAGATTTTCTTATAATTTTCAAAGAAAAAGTGCACATGCCTTGGAGTTTACATTCTCAGTAATCACAGTCAGAAGCATTGTCTGCATACTGCAGCTCAATGGCTGAAGTTGGTGATCTCCGTTTTGGATTGGATACCTGACAGCAGTAACTACAGAGGAGTGTTCTAGCCGTGTAGAACAGAGAAGCTCATTGAGGAAAAATTGATTGAGGAGGATCTTTTCTATGTCAAAAAACCACCTTCCAGAGTTGCAGCATAATAGGTGTCCATGGAGAAGCACCACAGACATGTGTGTTTTGTTTTGTTTATTCATATATTTTCTGCATTAACCTTTGATGAGGCACTTTATCAACTGCCTTGTGGATACCCAAGTAGAGTACATGCACCAGTTCCCTTTTATCCACAGCACAGAAACATAGGAAATAGGTGCAAGATTAGGCCATTTGGCCCTTTAAGCCTGTCCTGACCTTGAGTACAATCATGGATGATCATCCAACTCACTACTCTGCTCGTACTTTCTGCCCAAACCCTTTTAACCCGTCATCTGTGAGAACTATATCTAACTACTTTCTGAAAGCATTCATTGTTTTGACCTCAACTGTATTCTGTAGGAAAGAATTCCACAGGCTCATGATTCTTTGGATGAAGAAGCTTTGAATATATTTAACAACCTAAAGAGTAAGGAATTCCACAGATTCACTATGCTCAGAGAAGAAACTGTTCCTTATCTCTGGACCTATATTCTCGTACAAGGTCATTTGTCAAGCCCCCTAAGAATCCTATATACTTAAAAGAAACCCAACTGTTTCACCCAGGAGATGTACAGGGTTTATCCAGTTAGTCGTAGAGGTCTGCAGCATCAAAACAGGCCCTTTGGCCCAACTTGCCCTTGCTGCCAAGTGTCGCTGCCAAATGTCAAGGAAATCATATGAGGATAGAAAATGTTCTGATCACAATATTGTACGTTAGTATGGATAGAGGATTGGCTTATCAATAGAAGACAGAGGTGGGATAAGAAGGTCATTTTTATGATGGCAACCTGTAACTAGTAGTATGCCAGATAGATCAGTGCTGGGGCTATAATTACCTAAAAAAAAATTCAATAAGACTCTGGAATTAAGGGTCTATTGATGACCATGAAACAATTGCTGATTGTCGGGGGAAAATCCATTATGTCCACTAATGTCCTTTCGAAAAGGAAATCTTACTTGGTCTGGCCTACTTATAACCTCAGGCCCACAGCAAAGTGAATGACTCTTAACTCTCGTCCGGGAGCAATAAATGCTAGCCCAGCTAGTGATGCTCATATTACGTTAACCTTTGAAGAGCAGGTGTGCATGCTGGAATGGATAGAGATAGACGAAGCTGATGTGCTGAAAATTTTGTCAAACATTAAGATTGAGAAGTCACCAGGCCCGGACCAGATTTGTCCTCGGCTGCTTTGGGAAGCGAGATATGCAATTGCTTCGCCACTTGCGAGGATCTTTGCATCCTCGCTCTCCACTGGACTCGTACCTGAGGACTGGAGAGAGGCAAATGTAATTCCTCTCTTCAAGAAAGGAAATAGGGAAATCCCTGGCAATTACAGACCAGTAAGTCTCATGTCTGTCGTCTGCAAGGTGTTAGAAAGGATTTTGAGGGATAGGATTTATGACCTTCTGGAAGAGCATGGCTTGATAAAATGCAGTCAACACGGCTTTTGTGAGGGGCAGGTCATGCCTCACAAACCTTAGAGTTCTTTGAGGATGTGACTAGAAAAGTTGATGAGGGTCGAGCTGTGGATGTGGTGTATATGGACTTCAGTAAGGCATTTGATAAGGTTCCCCATGGTAGGCTCATTCAGAAGGTCAGGAGGAATGGGATACAGGGGAACTTAGCTGTCTGGATACAGAATTGGCTGGCCAACAGAAGGCAGCGAGTGGTAGTAGAAGGAAAATATTCTGCCTGGAAGTCAGTGGTGAGTGGTGTTCCACAGGGCTCTGTCCTTGGGCCTCTACTGTTTGTAATTTTTATTAATGACTTGGATGAGGGGATTGAAGGATGGGTCAGCAAGTTTGCAGACGACACAAAGGTTGGAGATGTCATTGACAGTATAGAGGGCTGTTGTAGGCTGCAGCGGGACATTGACAGGATGCAGAGATGGGCTGAGAGGTGGCAGATGGAGTTCAACCTGGATAAATGCGAGTTGATGCATTTTGGAAGGTCGAATTTGAAAGCTGAGCACAGGATTAAGGATAGGATTCTTGGCAGTGTGGAGGAACAGAGGGATCTTGGTGTGCAGATACATAGATCCCTTAAAATGGCCACCCAAGTGGACAGGGTTGTTAAGAAAGCATATGGTGTTTTGGCTTTCATTAACAGGGGGATTGAGTTTAAGAGTCGTGAGATCTTGTTGCAGCTCTATAAAACTTTGGTTAGACCGCACTTGGAATACTGCGTCCAGTTCTGGTCGCCCTATTATAGGAAAGATGTGGATGCTTTGGAGAGGGTTCAGAGGAGGTTTACCAGGATGCTGCCTGGACTGGAGGGCTTATCTTATGAAGAGAGGTTGACTGAGCTCGGAATTTTTTCATTGGAGAAAAGGAGGAGGAGAGGGGACCTAATTGAGGTATACAGGATAATGAGAGGCATAGATAGAGTTGATAGCCAGAGACTATTTCCCAGGGCAGAAATGGCTAACATGAGGGGTCATAGTTTTAAGCTGGTTGGAGGAAAGTATAGAGGGGATGTCAGAGGTTGGGTTCTTTACACAGAGAGTTGTGAGAGCATGGAATGCGTTGCCAGCAGCAGTTGTGGAAGCAAGGTCATTGGGGACATTTAAGAGACTGCTGGACATGCATATGGTCACAGAAATTTGAGGGTGCATACATGAGGATCAATGGTCGGCACAACATTGTGGGCTGAAGGGCTTGTTCTGTGCTGTTCTGTTCTATGTTCTTATGCTCTATTAATGAATAAAACAAAACTTCAGTACGTTCGGAGGCTGAGGAGTTACCTTATAGACGTCACTTTATATATAATATTCATGAGGGGCATGGATAGGGTAAACAATGTCTTTTCCCTGGGGTGGGGGAGTCCAGAACTAGAGAGCATACGTTTAAGGTGAGGGGGAAAGATTTAAGAGTGACCTAGGGGAAACTTTTCCATGCAGAGGGTGGTGCGTGTATGGAATGAGCTGCCAGAGGAGATGGTGGAGGATTGCACAATTACAACATTTAAAAGGCTTCTGGATGGGTATATGAATAGGAAGGGTTTAGAGAGATATGGACCAAATGCTGGCAAATGGGACTAGATTTATTTAGGGTATCTAGTCGGCATGGACGAGTTGGACCAAAGGACCTGTTTCCGTGCAGTTCATCTCTGTTAGGACATTGACTTCAGGACTGAGAAACTTCAGCAATGACTTATCAGCACTGAAATTACTGGTCTGTAGTTATCACGACTGTCTTCCCTGGTGCTAAATATGATTCTGAATTGGTGGGGAATTTCCTTTTTGATTGGCATCTGCTTTAGTTAATAGTGAGTCAAGGCTGCATGATACACACTTCGTATTCTTAGCGCAACACATCAAACGGTTTGTATACTCGGTCTCTGAATATTCATCCCCAGAGAATGATTAAGGTTAATACTGAACATAACAGCAAAATGAATGTCCATACTCATTCCATTCCCTTTTCCCAGTTTGACTGAAGTGGAATTTAAACTCAATAACAAACTGGTAATATTTCAATAACAACTACACTCAAATCCTTCAAAATTGTTTTTTTAAAAAGGATTTGGGTACACACTTGAGATGCCACAAATTACATGGCTGTGGACTAGTGTTTGGCAGTGAGAAGCAACAGCCTGAAATGATCTGTTTCTGTGCCATCGATCTTTTTATTTTTATATCTAGTAGCACAACTCGACATAAATATCCTTGATCACTGCTATATCTATAAGTAAGCTCGGGGAAGTCTGATCTACTCATGTCATGTAAGAATAGCCACCAAAAAACAGAATCTTAATTTAGTTGTTTTGCTGTCTAGAAGTTAGGACATCCTATACTGTAAAAATATATCAACTAATGAGGGATTCATTGATGCTATGTCTCATTTTGTAAACTGTACTAATTCAGGACTGGAATCAATAGTTAATTCAATCGTCTGAACAATAGCAAAGTCAGCAAACAAGAATTAAATAGTGACATGAGAACAGATATATCACATGGAAGTAAAAAGAGAAATCTTGTTTTTAGATTCAGAAATCTTCATGTGAAAACTGAAATATAATCCTGTTTTGAAGTTACAGTTGGAATGTGTTGATCAAAGTACTTCAACTCAGGACGAATCATGTCACAAGATATTTGTTTCTGCAATTTCAAAAGGTAAACAGAATCCTGTCAAACCCTTTAAAGACCACTTTGAAGCCTCTAAGACAGTACATAAGAATTAGGAGCTTTAAATTGAGGGGTGAAGGATATAGGACAGATGACAGAGGTAGTTTCTTTACTCAGAGTAGTAAGGGAATGGAACGCTTTGCCTGCAATGGTAGTAGATTCGCCAACTTTAGGTACATTTAAGTCGTCATTGGATAAGCACATGGACGTACATGGAATAGTGTAGGTTAGATGGGCTTGAGATCGGTATGACAGGTCGGCACAACATCGAGGGCCGAAGGGCCTGTACTGTGCTGTAATGTTCTATGTCCTAGGAGCAGGAGTAGACTATTCGGCCCTTCGAGCCTGCTCCACCATTATGGCTGATCATGGCTGATCTTTTCATGGACTCGGATCCGCTCACCCACATTTTCACCATATCCCTTAATTCCTTTATTGTTCAAAAAATATCTACCTCAGCTTTAAAAACGCTTACTGAAGTAGCGTCAACTACTTCACTGGGCAAGGAATTCCATAGATTAACAACCCTCTGAGTGAAGAAGTTCCTTCTCAATTCAGTACTAAATCTGCTCCCTCTAATTTTGAGGCTATGCCCTCTAGTCCTAGCTTCACCTGCCAGTGGAAACATCCTCTCTACTTCTATCTTATCTATTCCCTTCATAAATGTTTCTATAAGAACCCCCCTCAATCTTCTGAATTCCAATGAATATAATCCCAATCTACTCAGTCTCTCCCCATAAGCCAACCCCCTCAACTCTGGAATCAACCTATTGAACCTCCTCTACTACACCTCCAGTGCCAGTACACCCTTCAAGCAAGGAGACCAAAACTGCACACAGTACTCCAGGTGTCGCCTCACCAGCACTTTGTACAATTGCAACATAATCTCTCTGCTTTTAAACTCAATCCTTCTAGCAATAGAGCACAAAATTCCATTTGCCTTCCTAATTACTTGTACCTGCAGACCAACCTTCTGTGATTAATGGACAAGGACACCCAGGTCCCTCTGCATGCTGCAACTTTTTACCATTCAAGTAACAATCCCTTTTACTATTACTCCTACCAAAATGCATGACTTCACATTTATTTACATGTATTCCAAATGCCAGACCTTTACTCAATGTATCTACGTTCCTCTGCAAAGTTTCACGGTTTCACAGTCCTCTGCACACTTTACTCTGCCACTCACCTTAGTGGCATCTGCAAACTTTGATGCACTACATATGGTCCCCAACTCCAAATCATCTATATAAATTGTAAATAATTGCGGTCCCAACACCAATCCCTAAGGAACGCCATTAGTCACTGATTGCCAGCCAGAATAGCACTCATTTATCCCCACTCTTTGCTTCCCGTTAGTCAACCGATCCTTTATCCATGTTAGTACTTTACCCCTAATGCCATGCATTCTTATCTTATGCAACAGCCTCTTGTGGGCACCTTATCGAAGGCCTTTTGGAAAACTAGGTACACCGTATCCACTGGGTCCCCATTGTCCACCTTGCTCGTAATGTCTTCATAGAATTCCAAAAGATTTGTCAAGTCTGACCCGCCCTTCATGAACCTATGCTGCGTCTGCCCAACGAGACAATTTCTATTGAGATGCTTTGCTACTTCTTCCTTGATAATGTACTCGAGCATCTTCCCCACTACAGAGGCGAAGCTAACCAGTCTATAATTCCCCATCTTCTGTCTACCTCCCATTTTAAACAGTGGTGTCACATTCGCTGTTTTCCAATCTGCTGGGACTGCCCCAGAGTCCAGTGGATTTTGGAAAATTACCATCGGTACACCTGCTATTTCTCCCACCATCTCTTTTAGTACTCTGGGATGCATTCCAGGAGACTTATCAATCCATAGCTCCATTAGCTTGCCCAACACTACCTCTTCCATAAAAATATTTGTTTCCAGGTTCTCACCTAGCTTTGTCTCTTTGTCAATTACTGGCAGGTTCTTAGTGTCTTCCACTGTGAAGATCAATGCAAAATACCTTTTCTGATGAAGGGTCTAGGCCCAAAACATCAGCTTTTGTGCTCCTAAGATGCTGCTTGGCCTGCTGTGTTCATCCAGCTCCACACTTTGTTATCTCAGATTCTCCAGCATCTGCAGTTATCTCCATTATCTCTGAATGCAAATACCTGTTCAATGCCTCGGCCATTTCATCATGTCCCATATCTAAATTCCCCTTCTCATCCTGTAAAGGGCCAATGTTTACTTTAGCCACTCTTTCGTTTTATGTATTTATAGAAACTTGTGCTATCTGTCTTTATATTCTGTGCTAATTTTTTTCTCATGTTCTATCTTGCTTTTCTTTATAGCTCTTTTTGTGGTTTTCTGTTGACCTCTAAAGTTTTCCCAGTCTTCTAGTTTCATGCTGCTTTTGGCCACCTTGTATGCCTTCTCTTTCAATCTGATAGACACCCATAGCAGATTACCCCTTTTCTTACAGTCCTTCCTTTTCATTGGGAAATACTTCTGCTGTGCACTTTGAAAAATTGCTTTGAAAGTCTTCCATTGCTCGTCAACTGTCCCACCATAAAATATTTGTTTACAGTCTACTTTAGCCAAGTCCTCCCTCTTCTATTGTATCCCCCTTGTTCAAGCATAGGACCCTGGTATTGGATTTTATCTTCACACTCTCCATCTGTATTCTAAATTCAACCATACTGTGATCACTCCTTCCAACAGGATCCCTAGCTATGAGGTCATTAATTATTCCTGTCTCATTACACAGGACCAGATCTAGGATAGCTTGCTCCCATGTCAGTTCCATTACATACTGTTCCAAAGTACTTTCACAGATACACTCAAACTCTTCCTTAAGGCTACCCTGACTGAGCTGGTTCAACCAATCTACATTATTTTAAAATCCCCCATGATAATTGCTGTACCATTTTTACAGTCATTAGTTATTTCTTTGTTTATTGCCCGCCCCAATGTGATATTATTTGGTGGCCTGTAGACTGTGCCTATCAGTGACTTTTTCCTCTTAGAATTTCTAATTTCCACCCCAATGGATTCAAACTCATTCTCTATAGAACCTATATCATCTCTCAGCACCTCCCTGACGAGGTCCTTGAATATCAGAGCTACACCACCTCCCTTACCTTCCTGTCTGTCCTTCTCAATAGTCTGGTACCCCTGGATATTTAACTCCCAGCTGTGACCATCTTATAACCATGTATCCATAATGGCTACCAAATCATGTTGTACAAAATGCAGAGGAATGGAATTGTGGGAGATATAGCAGTTTGGATCGGAAATTGGCTTGCTGAAAGAAGACAGAGGGTGGTAGTTGATGGGAAATGTTCATCCTGGAGATGAGTTACTAGTGGTGTACCGCAAGGGTCGGTGTTGGGTCCACTGCTGTTTGTCATTTTTATAAATGACCTGGATGAGGGCGTAGAAGGATGGGTTAGTAAGTTTGCAGACGACACTAAGGTCGGTGGAGTTGTGGATAGTGACGAAGGATGCTGTAGGTTGCAGAGAGACATAGATAAGCTGCAGAGCTGGGCTGAGAGGTGGCAAATGGAGTTTAATGCAGACAAGTGTGAGGTGATGCACTTTGGTAGGAGTAACCGGAAGGCAAAGTACGGGGCTAACGTTAGGATTCTTGGTAGTGTAGATGAGCAGAGAGATCTCGGTGTCCATGTACACAGATCCTTGAAGGTTGCCACCCAGGTTGACAGGGCTGTTAAGAAGGCATACAGTGTTTTAGCTTTTATTAATAGAGGGATCGCGTTCTGGAGCCAAGAGGTTATGGTGAAGCTATACAAAACTCTGGTGCAGCCGCACTTGGAGTATTGTGTACAGTTCTGGTCACCGCATTATAGGAAGGATGTGGAAGCTTTGGAAAGGGTGCAGAGGAGATTTACTAGGATGTTGCCTGGTATGGAGGGAAGGTCTTACAAGGAAAGGCTGAGGGACTTGAGGCTGTTTTCATTAGAGAGAAGAAGGTTGAGAGGCGACTTAATTGAAACATATAAAATAATCAGAGGGTTGGATAGGGTGGATAGGGACAGCCTTTTTCCTAGGATGGTGACGGCAAGCACGAGGGGGCATTGCTTTAAATTGAGGGGTGAAAGATATAGGACAGATGTCAGAGGTAGTTTCTTCACTCAGAGAGTAGTAACGGAATGGAACGCTTTGCCTGCAACAGTAGTGGATTTGCCAGCTTTAGTTACGTTTAAGTCGTCATTGGACAAGCATATGGACGTACAAGGAATAGTGTAGGTTAAATGGGCTTCAGATCGGTATGACAGGTCGGCACAACATCGAGGGCCGAAGGGCCTGTACTGTGCTGTAATGTTCTATTACCTATTACCATATTCATTCACGATGATTTGTGCCGTTAACTCATCAATCTTGTTACGAATGCTACAAGCATTCAGGTAAAGTGCCTTTATGCTAGCTTTCTTATCCTCATGATTTCCAACATCTCGAATAACATCACCCGAGTTATCCTTCCTTTCTGCTTCATTCATAGTCTGCCTTGAACTTAAACCCTCCTGCACACATGCTAACCTGCTGCTGGCCTTTTTATTTACCATCACACTCCCTGTCATATTCCCTTCCCCTTCCCCCTGACTCACTAGCTTAATGTCCTAGTGACCAGCCTATTTATCCTTTTCGCTAGAACACTGGTTCCAGATTGGTTCGGTGGAGACCGTCCCAATGGTACAGATCTCCCCTGTTTCAAAACTGATGCCAATGCCCCATGAAATGGAACTCCTCTTTCCCACACCACTCCCTTAGTCACGTGTTTACTTCCCTAATTTTCTCATCCCTAAGCCAATTTGCACGTGGCTCGGACAGTAATCTGGAGATTATGACACCTGTTCCTTAATTTCATTCCTAGTGCTTGATAGTCCCCAAACAGGTCCCCCATCCTAGCCTTGCCTATGTTGTTAGTCCCAACATGGACCACAACAACTGGATCCTCCGTCTCCTGCGCCAATATCCTTTCAAGCAGGAGAGAGGTGTCCTGCACCCTGGCACTGGGCAGGCAACACACCATGCGGGACTCCTGATCCGGCTTGTAAAGGATACTATCTGTCCCCCTAACTATAGGATCCCCTGTAACAACCACTGATCTTTTTGCTCCCCCCTCTTGAATGGCCTTCTGCACCATTGAGCTGCATTTACACATCTCCTGAAATGATCAATAGAACACCAAAGAATAACTCTGCCCTTCTTCTGACCATCCTGTAGCTGAGGATAAATCAGCACATGAGGAGGCAGGAACAACCAGGGCAGGAATAGGCAGGAGAGCAGCCTACAACCGGGGCCATTGGCTAAGAAACAGAATCTATAAGTGGTTGTCACTCAGAGATAGCAAGAGCTGCAAGATGCTAGAGTCGGAGACAGATTTCAGAAGAAGGGGGCTGATCTGAAATGTCAACTATCCTGCTTCTTTGATGCTGCCTGACCTGCTGTGTTCCTCCAGCTCCAACTGTGTTGTCTATAGGTGGCATTATACCTATCTCCACCTGACGAAATAAATACCCGGAATTTTCGCTCCCACAGGTGGTTCTTTGTCGAACACGTCAAGGAAAAGATGTCACTCATGACAAAGACAGTCCTCTTAATATAGGAGGCCATTCCTTGCATATTCTATGGAACAACACAAACAGCTTTACAAAGCGAATAAGTAAAACACGAAAGTGCCCAGGTCTACGCGTTGATAGGTCCTGACATCAGAGGCACCCTCCATTTGGACAAACTGAATGCTCAGGGTTCAGTATAATATTTCCAGTTCCAATGCAGTCTTGATAACAGCAAGAGTTTCAGGGTTCAGCTTATTGAGACTGGAAGTTTTAGGCATTATCAACAAGGCACCAATGTATTAACTAATATAAACAATCCTGCGGATGTAGCAAAGTGTGGGGCTGGATGAGCATAGCATGTTGCTTGGCCTGCTGTGTTCATCCAGCTCCACACTGTTATCTTGGATTCTCCAGCATCTGCAGTTCCCATTATCCCCGCAGATGTAGCATTTGCCTCAATATAGGTTGGAAGGTTTGCCAGAAACGCCAGTCACAGTTACCTCATTCAAGAAAGCTGCAGAAGATTCCAGAAAAATCATTTCAGTAACTTCCTGCCAGATGATTACAGAATAAGAATGTTATCAAACAAGTCAGTGACAGAGTGACATTGAGTTTGGGTGTGTCTCAATTGAATTGATCATGTAGAAGGAATTCCTTAAATTACTGATAGTGCTGTGGGGGGAAGTGATCTGTATATTATAATCTGCATTCTATTCCATAAAAGGGTGAGACAAGAAACTTTTTGCCGTGTTCAGTAATTGAGGTTTGCGCAAGAGTATGGTGAGACATTTCACTGAGTTATTAAACTGTGACAACAGCTGCCAATTGCTTTATTTCTCAGAACAAGAATAGTTTCCTGAAATTTTGTGTCTTCTAAAATTTGGGGTCACCCTTTTGGGACAGAGAGTAAAAGGGATTTTTTTTCAGTCAGAGAGTTGTGTGACTTTGGTTCCGGATTTATTATCTGCATTCTCAATCTGAGCTGTCCAAAAATTGTGATTAAAAACCTGTGCACAATTGTTTGGGACAGTTTCACTGAAACATTTCTGTAAAAACATTCATTTTCATGAATGCAATATTGTTGGAAGCTCATCTTGCTCGTCCTTGAAAATGTGTAGCAGAAAAGTGTCAGATGACAAAGCTGTGCCATTTTGTTCCTCTCAGAAGGGACAAAGATTGAAGAAATCTGTAGGAAAGGACAGTCTGTAGGAGAAAACTCCATATTTACATTTAGAGAGGATGAGTCTTTGAGAGGAATTACTCAAAAAGTATATTTAACTTGTTGACAGACAGTATAGGAGATAACAAGGACTGCTAATGCTGGATGTCAGAGTCGATAAAATGTGGAGCTGGAGAAGCACAGCGGGTCAGACAGCGACTGAGGAGCAGGAAAGTCAACATTTCATGTTGGGACCCTTCATCGGTTGGGGAAAGGGAGCTCAAATAAATAGGAGGGATGAGGCTGGGGAAGGTAGATGTGATGGTGATTGTTGGATGCAGCTGGAGGGTTGTATAGATTGGTCCATGGGAAGGGTGTGGTGGATAGGTGAGAGGGAAGATGGATGGGTTATGTCAGGTCAAGGAGGCAGGGATGAGGGGGAGGGCTGGACCTGGGCTGAGGTT
Source organism: Stegostoma tigrinum (assembly GCF_030684315.1). Lineage (NCBI taxonomy): Eukaryota > Metazoa > Chordata > Chondrichthyes > Orectolobiformes > Stegostomatidae > Stegostoma > Stegostoma tigrinum. The sequence goes on from NC_081380.1 coordinate 49,753,232, forward strand.
TTGAAGCTGGGGAATTCTGTGTTGAGGCCTTCCCTGTCATCCCCACCTCTTTGACCTGACACAACCTGTCCATCTTCCTTTTTACCTATCTGCCTCACACTTCCCCTTGATCAATCTATACAATCCCCTACCTGCATCCACCTATCACCTTACTCTAGCCCCACCAACCCCCCCTATTATTTCTGAGCTCCCTTCCCCCTCCCCAGATCTGATGAAGGGTCCCAACTCAAAGCATCGACTTCCCTGGTCTTGGATGCTGTCTGACCTGCTCTGCTCCTCCAGTTCCACATTATAATCAACTCTTGACAGGGAATGTACATTGTTCTTTGAAGAGTAAAGGGCTACCTCATTATTGCTGAAATAAAGTCAACAATTTCCTCATTTCACTAGGATATTCATTAATGTTCTTCCAGAAGATTTACATAGGGAGTGCATATCAGATTACAATGTTTTGTTCCTTTAGGGATGTGGCTGTCATTAGCATCTGCAAGTTTCCTTCCAAACCACTCAAAATCCTTCCTGGGAAAAATCTCCCCTCCCCCCACTGCATCCCAAAACCAGCCCAGCTTGTCCTCACCTCCCTAACTTGTTCTTCCTCTCACCTATACCCTCCTCCCACCTCAAGCACCTCCATTTCCTACCTACTAACCTCATCCCGCTCCCTTGACCTGTCCGTCCTCCTCTGGACTGACCTGTCTCCTCCCTACCTCCCCATCTACACTCACCTTTACAGGCTCCATCCCCACCCCTTTAACTTGTCTGTCTCCTCTCCACCTATCTTTTCCTCTATGCATCTTTGATCTGCCTCCCCCTCTCTCCCGATTTATTTCGGAACCCTCTCCCCCTACCCCTTTTCTGATGAAGGGTCCAGGCCCAAAATGTCACCTTTCGTGCTCCTAAGATGTTGCTTGTCCTGCTGTGTTCATCCAGCACCACACTTTGTTATCTGGGAAATATACTGATGTGGAGGTGCCAGTGTTGGACTGAGGTGGACAAGATCAGAAATCACACAACACCAGGCTATAGTCCAACAGAGTGTGTCCATGTGGGAGCGTGTGCACATGTGAGTGAGGGAGAGAATGCTTAGAATCCCAACAGTGTGGAAACAGGCCCTTTGGCCAACAAGTCCACACTGACTTTCAAAGCGCCCCACTAAGACCCACCCAATCTATACATGCCTGAACAATATGGCCAATCAACTTAGCTTGCACATCTTTGGATTGTGGGAGGAAACCGGAGCACCTGGAGGAAGCCTACACAGACATGGGGAGAATGTCTGTGTGGAGTCTGCACAGTCACCTAAGGATGGAATCGAACCCAGGTTCCTGGCATTGTGAGGCAGCAGTGCTAACCACTGTGGCACCGAGAGAGACTGTATGCGTAACGGGGAAGTGGGGATGAGAAGAGTGGGTGCGTGAGTGATATAGATAATGTGTAAGAGTGAATAGTGTGGTGGGGTCACCTGTTGTGTGACATGAACCCAAGATCCTGCTTGAGACCGTCCTCTTGGGTACCACACTTAGCTATCGGCCTCTGCTCGGTGACTCTGAGTTGTTGTGTATCCTGAAGTCTGCCTTGGAGGATCTTTACCTGAAGTTCTGAGGCCAAATGTCCTTGACCGCTGCAGTGTTCCCCCACGGAGAGGGAACATCCCTGTCTGGCAATTGTTACGCAGTGTCCATTCATCTATTTTATAGCATCACCAATGTACCATGCCCCGGGGCATTCTCACCTGCAGCATATGAGATTGAGCCAATGTTGTCTGTCACATGAGTATCAGTCATGTAGGTGTTGGGTGGTGTTCCCACGTGTGATGGTAGTGGCCATGTCCAAGATCTGACATGTCTTGCAGAGGTTGCCATGGCAGGGTTGTGTGGTGCTGTGGTTGATGTTGGCCTGAAGGCTGCGAACAATGATCTGTTCAAGGTCTGGCAGTTGTTTGAAGGTGAGAAGTGGAGGTGTGGGGAAGATCTTGGTGAGGTACTCATCGTCAACGATAATGTGTTGAAGGGTGTGAAGACTGTGAAGAACATAGTGTAGCTTTTCGACTTCAGGAAGTACTGGACAACAAAGGGTACCCTATTGTATGTATGCCATGTCTGTATTCTGAGGAGATCCTGACGGTTTTTTGGTGATTGATGTGTTTAGCATTGTATTGTGTTCTTTGGGGGGCATCCTTCAACACTTTCAGGTGTCCGTCAACATTCCTTCTCATCTGAACAGATCCTGTGCTTGTAGGGCTTGTCCATAGGGATGTTTTAACATGTTTTGAATGGAAGCTAGAGAAGTGCAGCATCATGAGTTCATCCGTAGGCTTACGGTAAAGTGATGTACGGAGGTGTCCATCCCCAATGGAGTTGCATATATCCAAGAATAAAACTGATTCTAAAGAGTAGTCCATGGTAAGTCTGATGATGGGATGAAATTTGTTGATATCACTATGTAGTTGTTTGAGCGGTTCCTTGCCATGAGTGCAAAGGAATAAAACGTTGATGTATCTGGTGTATAGTGTTGGTTGGAGGTTCTATGCACCAAAGTCTTGGTTGAACCTGTGCATGAAAATGTTGGCATATTGGGGAGCAATTCTGGTTCCTATGGCTGTTCCCTGTATCTGGATGAAAGACGGGTTGTTGAAGGCGAAAATGTGATTGATAACAAAGCAGATGAGGTGCAGGATGGCGTCTGGAAATTGGCAGCTGGTGGTATTGAGTACTGAGGCTGTTGTGGTGATGCCACCATTGTGGGGGATGCTGCTGTAGAGTGCCAAAACATTTATTGCCATGAGGAACATTCATGGTTCAACTGGTCCATGAGCACTGAGTGTCTGTAAGAATTCTGTAGTATCACAACAGAAACTGGGGATTCCCTGTATAATGGATTTTGAGATGCCGTCGACATATCCAGAGATATATTGCCATTTTTCAGTGTCACCTGGTCAGAATCCTGGAACTGTTGAATGGCGTTGTGGGTCTACCAAGTAGGTTCAAGTAGACAGTTCACCACCACTTTCTCAAAGGTATCTAGGGACAGGCAATAAATATGTGGCCCAAGTAGTGATACTGTACCCATATCCCATGAATGAATTTTAAAAAAATATCATGTGAAAAGAAAAAAAAATTTCTTCATATTCATCCATTGTGCATGGGTATCTCTAGTTGCCTTTAAAAGGTGGTGAGTAGCTTTCTCAAGATATTGCAGTCCATGTGTTTGGCATTGTTTTGGCAGAGTACATTAAAGTAATTACTGTAAACTCCTTGCTTTCACCAAGTATTATATGCTTGCATGTCTTATTGCCTTACAGCCTTTAAAGTGGTGGGAGAGTAAATATTCGTGTTGAGAGGAAATTCAGGAGATAGCACTGGATATATTTCAAATAGTTGGAGTCCAGAAGCAGAGTTATATTTGTTCTTGTTACATTTACTCATGTTGTCAGAGGAAAGGAAACAAAATAAGTACCATAAGAAACAAAATGTTTTCTGGCACTGATATTGGTACTAAGGACAAACTTTGCATAAAATCTTCAAAACTTAACATTTATTAGTACATAACTGAAAACAAGTTGCTCATTCACAAATGGCAAGGCATTTAAGTCACATGGGGTTGTTCTTCCTGTTGATTTGCCACCATTGTAAACTTTAAGCCTACAAAACAATGACTTTCCATATTAAGCAGAGGTTCACCTGCACATCTGCCAATGTGGTATACTGTATCCATTGTACCCGGTGTGGCTTCCTCTACATTGGGGAAACCAAGTGGAGGCTTGGGGACCGCTTTGAAGAACACCTCCGCTCAGTTCGCAATAAACAACTGCACCTCCCAGTCGTGAACCATTTCCACTTCCCCTCCCATTCTTTAGATGACATGTCCATCATGGGCCTCCTGCAGTGCCACAATGATGCCCCACGAAGGTTGCAGGAACAGCAACTCATATTCCGCTTGGGAACCCTGCAGTCCAATGGTATCAACGTGGACTTCACCAGCTTCAAAATCTCCCCTTCCCCCACCGCATCCCAAAACCAGCCCAGTTCGTCCCCTCCCCACACTGCACCACACAACCAGCCCAGCTCTTCCCCTCCAGCCACTGCATCCCAAAACCAGTCCAGCCTGTCTCTGCCTCCCTAACTTGTTCTTCCTCTCACCCATCCCTTCCTCCCACCCCAAGCCGCACCTCCATTTCCTACCTATTAACCTCACCCCACCTCCTTGACCTGTCCGTCTTCCCTGGACTGACCTATCCCCTCCCTGCCTCCCCACCTATCTTCTTTTCTCTCCATCTTTGGTCCGCCTCCCCCTCTCCCTATTTATTCCAGAACCCTCACCCCATCCCCCTCTCTGTTGAAGGGTCTAGGCCCGAAACGTCAGCTTTTGTGCTCCTGAGATGCGGCTGGGCCTGCTGTGTTCATCCAGCCTCACATTTTATTATCTTGGATTCTCCAGCATCTGCAATTCCCATTATCACCAAAACTCCAAAACCGACAATTTCACTGATCATCCGTTGAACAGCAATCAGTAGCAGAGTTATAATAGGAAAGATCTCCTATAATCTGCATTCTGGACTAACATCGAAAATCTGGTTCCTTGACCAATTGTCTTCAGAATCACAGGATTAAACAGCAAGCTTTAAGTGTCAATGCTGACCATTAACAATTTAAATGTAAAATTAAAAATAGGCCCATTATAACAACAATCCATGCCGTGATTTATTACTGGCATTCACTGTGTTTTAAGATCAGACAGTGCATTTGAACAGGTCAGTTTTCAACTAGGAAAGAATGATCTGCATATTGAGATTTCAAAGTATGGGGCTGGATGAACACAGCAGGCCAAGCAGCATCTCAGGAGCACAAAAGCTGACGTTTTGGGCCTAGACCCTGCCCCACACTTTGTTATCTTGGATTCTCCAGCATCTGCAGTTCCCATTATCTCTGATCTGCATATTGAGCCAGCATTGCTCAATTGATGGCTTAAGAGCCCCAGGTCGACATTTGTATAAACATGGTGTACAGTAATTACATGGACTTGAGAACAAAGGAACATTTCAAACTTTGCAGATGGCAGTAATATGTAAATTGAGATCAGTAGCCATCTTGAGGAAAAAAGTGTGAAGTAATACTTTTTGTAATAATGAAAGCTAATATAAACTAAATTCTACAACTTGAAAGGGGTGTAGGGCAAGTTGATAAATCTAATTTTTAAAAAATCATTTGGACTGCTTGTGTCGTGGAGAATGACCAGGAGACGTAGAGAGTTCTTCAAGAAAGTAAACCTTTATTTGCAAACAAAGGCTGTGACAATCAGAGTGATTTTCCGATCGCCCCCGATCCTCGCGGCTTGTTATCCTTTATACGTTTTCAGTTATCATGCTCTTTCTCAGGCCTCCAGCATGCCCAATGGTGTCAGTAGGGGTTATCTTTCTACACTTAGGCAGTAAGTCTCTGTGATGAGGGTCTAGGCCCGAAATGTCAGCTTTTGTGCTCCTGAGATGCTGCTTGGCCTGCTGTGTTCATCCAGCTTCACACTTTATTATCCAGTAAGTCAATGCTGTTAGTTTATGTTATCTTTCTGTCTCTGCCACAATGGCTGTTTCTTCTTCAAACTAAGATAATGATTATTTACTACTACATCTGCCATAATGGTCCTTTGCCTCGGGTTGACCCCATTACATCATGCTAGTCCTTTCTTTTAAGTTACATGCTTTAATCAACCTAATTAAGCTGCTGTTAATAGCTAGCCTAGTTATACTACCATTGTTCTACACTCTTGACCTATGCTCAAGCACCTCATTCTATTAAGGTACAGCATTTCATTGATTGTTGCAACATTCCATAATTCAGTACATCATTTGACTGATCGCTGTAAGATTTAACCCTTTGTCTGCCCCTATATTTTTAGTTTTCATCACTTGTCTGTGGAAATTGATGTATTGAATGCAAAAGCAAAGAAATTATGCTGATGTTTTGCCATATGACTGACTAAACCTGAACTGGAGTTGGAGAAGTTCTGAGGGTCACTGGACCCAAAACATGAGCTCTGATTTTTTTTTTCCTTCACAGATGCTGCTAGACCTGCTGAGCTTTTACAACAACTTTTGTTTTTGTTCCTCAACTGGAATGGGGTGTTCAATTCTGGGCATCACACTTCAGGAATGTTTGATAAAGGTCTGGGAGATTATATGAATATTAAGGATGACACACTTAGTGTATATGGACAGAAGCTAGAATTGCTCAAGGTTCAAAAAAATTAAAATCATAGAATTCCTAAGGGCTGGAAGGCCTTTCAGCCCATCAAGTCACAGTGACCCTCCAAAGAACACCCCCAACCACATCCCCCAAGGCTAAATTTACCTAATCTACACTTCCTCCTATGCTGTTAAACATTCTGTGACACTGATTTTGTGGAGATTTCAGATTTTTCTTCAACATACATAGTTCTCTTCACATTTTCATCTAATTGTGAAACCAAAGCTTTCTTAAATACATAAAGCTTCATTAAAGGACAATTACAACATTATACATCAGGAATGGAAGCAACATATTTCAAATCCAGCTTTTTTTTCCCCCCTAGAAACACAAATTAATACAAAAATTGCTGGCAATACACAGCATTTTCTGTGGTCATTTCAGATTTTCAGCAGAGTGTTTTGCTTCTGCAACAAATTACTGTGTCATGCCTCATATCTGCCAAGGTACAAACACAACATCACACAGATAATCTTCTGAAAATTTACAGCATGATAATGACATCATCCATGGCAACCATACAACATTTCAAATAATAAGGAGTGTCCCTGGCGTGTTTTGCTTATGTGTCTTGACTTAAATGCCAATGAGATTAAATCAGAATACAGACCAATACCAGTTTTACATCATGGCCATCTAGTTTCTAGAAACTAATTTTTATACAAACAAAATGACATTTCCGTAACTAGTGAGAAATATTTGGATATTTACAGTAAAGCAATGTGCAGAAACTAATTTCTTCAACTATACAGAGACGGGAATGTAAGTTACTGATTTAAAAAAACCTTGCTTTTAAGTCTTCTGTGTCCCGCTGTCAGCCCTCCCCCCCTCATCTTCCACCCCATTTCTCTTCATTCCCCCTCCCCCCCGCTCAGCCCAAACCCCCCCTCACCCACCCACTCCTCACCAACCTCCTCCAGGTCACGGGGCAGTCACGGGGAATTGTGATGACACCGCATGATGCGGCGCTCTCTGATTGGCCTGAACCTTGTTTAATCGCCAGTCTTTGTGCAGCATATGTGAACGCCAGCCAATCAACGCTCAGAGTGCTAGGAGCCTGTCCAATCAGCGAGAGGGACCCTTATGTAAGCTGGTCGCAACCGCCACAGCACATTTAGAAATCAATCCGCGATTGTGGTAAGTGATGAATATCTTTCATCAGGGTTTATGAATTCAACTTCGACAGTAGCTAAATATTAGTTGAATATCAATTAACCATTATTAGAAGGTAGTGAAGCTAAACCAGTCTATGCAGCAAAGAATTGAGCACTTTCTTTTTATCGGGGAAGGATTACGTTGGGTGTTCGCTGCCGCTAGGCTATAAAAGCGTGCCCCTAGCTGCGTACTGTGTTATTCCGATTGAGCATCTGAGGAGAGTCTTTGGTGATCGTTAGAGAACTGAGCAACCCGCCTAAGGTCAGTATTTAATGGCATTTGTTACCCGCAGAGTGCTACCTTTGTGTTGTGTTAATTCCCATAGCTATTAGTCGAAGTTGGAGGTATGTTCCGTGGATTAACGGGCCCCACCCCAGCATCCGGTAACGGCCGAGAGGCCGTACCTTCTTCCCCCGGGCGGGGCGCAGCCCTCTTCTAACCGCTTCTTTCAATTAATTCCTTTCGTATTGTTCAGAGAGTGACAAACATCTAAGCTTGTTGTTTCACTTGCAGTTCACAATGCAGATCTTTGTGAAGACCCTGACTGGTAAGACCATTACCCTTGAAGTTGAGCCCAGTGACACCATTGAGAATGTCAAGGCTAAAATCCAGGACAAGGAAGGAATCCCTCCTGACCAGCAGCGTCTGATCTTTGCTGGTAAGCAGCTGGAAGATGGCCGGACCCTGTCTGACTACAACATCCAGAAAGAATCTACCCTCCACCTCGTCTTGCGACTGCGTGGTGGAATGCAGATCTTTGTGAAGACCCTGACTGGTAAGACCATTACCCTTGAAGTTGAGCCCAGTGACACCATTGAGAATGTCAAGGCTAAAATCCAGGACAAGGAAGGAATCCCTCCTGACCAGCAGCGTCTGATCTTTGCTGGTAAGCAGCTGGAAGATGGCCGGACCCTGTCTGACTACAACATCCAGAAAGAATCTACCCTCCACCTTGTCTTGCGACTGCGTGGTGGAATGCAGATCTTTGTGAAGACCCTGACTGGTAAGACCATTACCCTTGAAGTTGAGCCCAGCGACACCATTGAGAATGTCAAGGCTAAAATCCAGGACAAGGAAGGAATCCCTCCTGATCAGCAGCGTCTGATCTTTGCTGGCAAGCAGCTGGAAGAAGGTCGCACTCTGTCTGACTACAACATCCAGAAAGAATCTACCCTCCACCTTGTCCTGCGACTGCGTGGTGGACTGTGAAAATTTTCTTAATTTGCACTTTGTCTCTGCATGATGATTCACTGGTGTATTCATCTTTGTTTTGTAATGAGTAAACTGGACTTAGTACCTGAAGCATTGTAGATAATAAAGTTTTTGACTGACATATGTGTGGGCTTGCTACTTTCAGTATTTAGTTGGCTAACTGAGGGGACAGACTATATAGCAATAAGAGTTTTGCTGTATTAAGTATATGTTGCAGTAATGGCTTTCTATCAATTCTACACTTGCTGCATATGAACGTGCCCCTTACCAGCAGTTTCAGAGCATAACTTTTTAGGTTATTGAAATAAGGTACTTGTGAAAATGTACTGAAATTGGAATTGTTTTAATTCCTAGATTAGTGCTTGATTTGGGCTAAGTAGTCACTAAAGATGCAAACTTTCAGTTTGCATCGAAAGCATCAGTTCATTAACCTAGAATCTCAGGTTCAGCAGCATACAGCAATGTTTGTTGTAGTGGAGTTAAATATTTTTAAAGATGAAAAACCCTAGTGTTTGGAGTTTCTAAAGTTGGTGGGCTTTGAGGTTTAGGTTGTATGAGTTACATTTTAACTGAACACTTGACCAGTTCTTGGCAGGATTGATCTAGATTTTAACTTCTTTGTTTCACACATCCAAGTTCATTCAGTGCTACTTGCATTTCAGTAAAATCACAAACTGCATTACTCGCAGGAGGAAATAAGCAAATGTATTAAGTCTTGTTTAGTGCCTTCTGAAAGGGTAATTTTTTTTTGAAAGTACCATACTGCTTTGAGGGATGAAAAGCGATGTCAAAACCACTTCCCTGTGTGCTACAGTTTAGACATGACCAATGCTGTTACTAGATCATGATTGTGGAGTAGATCAAACTCCTACACTTCAAACTTCTGCCATTAAACTAATGTGCAGTTTGTATTGCCATCACTAGGAACAAAGGGTATTAGTGATACATGATTTAGAATGTATGTTTGATTAACCACTTTTTTGCAAGGTGGGCTTTGTGCTGCGTCAGTTAACTTTTTCAAAATAACACCAACTCTTGCATCAAAAATGTATCCAAGTCATCACTGACAATTTGGCCAGTTATCTGTCAATGGGAAAACAGTTCCTGACATGGGATAATTTTCAATACAATATGTAAGCTGCTTCTTGCTGCATTCATCTTGGATTGGGGTTGTTTTTGTTGGGCAGTATGTGTCTCAAACTATTTTTGGTTTTGTGGTGAACGAGCATAGCAATCTAAGATTGTGCAGGGGTGGCTGTAGGTGTACTGAACACTGCCCAAAGTTTTTATTAAAAAGAAATGGGGAGGAGAGGTGCTGAAAATATTCCTAATGAATAACCATGAACTCTGCTGGAAACAAAGGGTCACTGGATTTAAAAAGCCAACTTTTTTTCTTCTCTCCATAGTTGCTGTCAGTCTTGTGCATTTTCCAGCAATTTGTTTGTGCTGCTGGACAAAAGTCTGACTGCATCAATTGAGAGAAATTGGTTGACATTTTGGCTCTAGTAGTGTAATTTCAGAACTGATGGTAGCTTGGAAAAGGGGTTTTTAATGCAGAAGATGAGGGGTGGGAGTTAAGGAGTAAACAGCAAGTTGAGAGCCCAAAGAGAACTATTGAACAGACAAGTGGTTGAAGATGATCTGAGGGAGTGAATAACCAGGGGGGGACTGGTGACTAGAGATGTGCTGGCCTGGTGGGTTAGCTGTGGTGAATGTGGAGTTATGGGGATAGAGTGGAGGTCCCAGTGGTGTGCTCTTCAGAAGGTCGGTATGGACCTGATGGGCTGAAAAGTCTTTTTGGCACTGAAGGGACACTATGATACTATATTAACCAACTCTCTGAATTGAGGGTGGCTAGTGGCTTCAGGGATCTAGTTCTGGTTCTGATTCTGCCATCAAGCAATTTTGGTGTTTGAATGTTCTCAGTGCTCTGGTTTCCTCCCATGGTCTAAAGGGGTGTGTGTGTTTGTTAGGGTGGATTGGCCATGTGAAATTGCCTGCAGTGTCTAGGGATGTGTAAATTAGGTGAATTAGCCATGAGAAGTTTGCAGAGTCAAAGAGAAAGGTTTGGGTCTGGGTAGGATGTGCTTTGGAGAGTCAGTGTGGACTCAATGAGCTGAATGCCCTGCTTCTACATGATAGGGATTTTAGCATTCTAAATTGTTGGAGGAGATTCTGAGGGACAGGATTCGAGACTTTTAGAAGGTTCTGACTGATGAGGAATAGTCAGCATAGCTTTGTGATGAAGTCATAATTTGAATTTTCATTTTCAAGTGGTGAAGACTCAAGGCAGACTGACTGTTGCCCATTTTGGACTTCAAGATCTTTTGACAAACTTCTGTGTGGTAGACTGGTTACCAAGATTAGCTCACTTAGAATGCAGGGAGAACTAGCTATATGGAGACAGTGGTGTTGGAGATAACAGTGTGGAGCTGGATGAACACAGCAGGCCAAGCAGCATCTCAGGAGCACAAAAGTTGACAGTTTGGGCCTAGACCCTTCATCATCGACTGTATTCATCCAACTCCACGCTTTGTTATCTTGGCTTCTCCAGCATCTGCAGTTCCCATTATCACGAGTGGTGTTGGAGGCTTTTTTAAACTAGAAGCTTGTGACCGGTGGTGTGTTACAAGAATTGGTGCTGGATCTATTTTATATTTGTAACTTGTATAAATGATTTGAATTGAATATAGATATGGTTAGTGAGTTTGCAAAATGATACATTAGCATAGTGGACAGTGAAGAAGATTATCTTTGTACAATGGGACGTTGATCTGATCGGCAGATTGTTTAATTTTGGATAAATGTGAGGAGTTGCGTTTTGGTAGGGCAAATCAAAGTACATTTCGTGGTAGGGCCCTGGGGAGTGTTCCCAAGTGAAGACATCTGGAGGGGAGGCCATATTGGATTTAGTGCTTGGCAACAAACCAGGTCATGTGCCAGATCTCACCGTGGGAGAGGATTTCAGTGATAATGATCGCAACTTCCTGACCTTTTACTATATCCATGGAGAGGGATAGGAGCAGATGGTATGGGAAAGTAATTGGAGGAGGGGAAATTAAAACACTATTAGCAAAGAACTTATGGAGCACCAATTGGGATCAGATGTTCTCAGGGAAATGCTTGATAAAAATGTGGGGGTTGTTTCGGGAGCAGTTGCTGTAGGTACGGGATAGGTTTGTCCACTGAGGCAAGGAAAGGATGCTAAGATGAAGGGACCTTGGATGATAAGACATCTTGAACACCTCTTCAAGAGGAAGAAGGAAGCTTACTTAAGGTTGAGGAAGCAAGGATCGGACAGGGCTCTAGAGATCTACAAGGTAACCAGGAAGAAACTAAAGAATGCACTTAGACCTAGAAGAGGGTATGAGAAAACCTTGGTGGATAAGATCAAGGAAAACCCCAAGGAATTCTATGCTTTTGTGAGGAGGAAGAGGATGGCCAGAATGAGGGTAGGACCATTTTAGGGTTAATGGAGGGAACTTGTGCCTGGAGTCAGAGGAGGTCCTTAATGAATACTTTGCTTCAGTATTGACCAGTAAGAGCGACCTTGATGTTTGTGAGGACAGTGTGAAACAGACTGATATGCTTGAACAGGTTGATGTTAGGAAGGAGGATATACTAGAAATTCTGGAAAAAAAATGACGATAGACAAGTCCCCTGGGCCAGACAGGATATATCCAAAGTTAATGCGGGAAGCGGAAGAGATTGCTGCCCATTTGACAATGATCTTTGCGTCCTCACTGTCCACTGGAGTAGTGCCAGAAGATTGAAGGGTGGTAAAGGTCCTTCCCTTGTTCAAGAAAGGGAATAGGGATAATCTTGGAAATTACAGACCAGTCAGCCTTACTTCTGTGGTGGGCAAATTATTGGAGAGGATCCTGAGTATTTATAATTTGGAAAAGCACAGTTTAATTAGAAATAGTATGGCTTTGTGAGGGGCAGGTCATGCCTCACAAGCCTCATTGAATTCTTTGAGGATGTGACAAAATGCATTGATGAAGTTAAAGCAACAGATGTGTTGTATATGGATTTTAGCAAGGCATTCGATAAGGTTCCACAAATTACAAATTTGGCTGTCTGGATACAAAACTGGCTGCCCAAGAGAAGACAGAAGGTGGTCGTAGATGGAAAGTATTCAGCCTCGAGTTCGGTGACCAGTGGTATTCTGCAGGGATCTGTTCTGGGACCTCTGTTCTTTGTGATCATTATAAATGACTTGGATGAGGAAGTGGAAGGGTGGGGTAGTAAGTTTGCTGATGGCGTGAAGGTTGGTGGAGTTGTGGACAACGTGGAGGACTGTTGTAGGTTGCAACAGGACATTGACAGGATGCAGAGCTGGGCAAAGAAGTGGCAGATGGAATTCAGCCCAGAAAAGTGTGAAGTGATTCATTTTGAAAGGTCGAATTTGAATGAAGAATACAGGGTTAATGGCAGGAATTTCCGGAGGGTGGAGGAATAGAGGAATCCAGGGGTCCAAGTTGATAGGGTCGTAAAGAAGGTGTATGGTATGTTGGCTTTCATTGGCAGGGGAATTGAGTTTAAAAGCTGTGAGGTTATGCTGCGGCCCTATGAAGCCCTAGTTAGATCACGCTTGGAATGTTGTGTTCGGTTCTGGTCACTTCATTACAGGAAAGATTTTCTGATGAAGTGTTTAGGCCCAAAACGTCAGCTTTTCTGCTCTTAACATGCTGCTTGGCCTGCTGTATTCATCCAGCTCTATGCCTTGTTATCATAGTAAAGATTGAGAGTGCAGAGGGGATTTACCAGGATGCTGCCTTGACCGGAGGGCAGGTCTTATGAGTAAAGGTTGAAGTAGCTAGGGCTTTTTTCATTGGAGCAAAGAAAGATGACAGCATCATCAGTAAGAGCAGGGAAGGTGGTTAAAGAGAGGGGGGTGTAGCATTGTTAGTCAAGGACAGTATTATGGTGGCAGAAAGGACGTTTGAGGACTCGTCTACTGAGAGTATGGGCTGAGGTTGGAAACAGGAAAGGAGAGGTCGCCCTGTTGGGAGTCTTCTATAGGCCTCCGAGAAGTTCCAGAGATATAGAGGAAAGGATTGCAAAGATGATTCTGGATAGGAGAGAAAGTAACAGGGTAGTTGTTATGGGGGACTAACTTTCCAAATATTGACTAGAAACGCTATAGTAAGAGTATTTTAGATGGGTGAATTTTTGCCCACTGTGTGCAGGAGGGTTTCTTGACACACTATGTAGATAGGCCAACAAGAGGCGAGGTCACATTGGATTTGGTACTGGGTAATGAAGCAGGCTAGATGTTAGATTTGGAGATAGGTGAGCACTTTGGTGATAGTGATCACAATTCGGTTATGTTTACTTTAGCGATGGAAAGGGATAGGTATATCCGCAGGGCAAGAGTTATAGTTGGGGGAAAGGCAATCATGAGGCTATTAGGCAAGAATTAGGATGCATAGGATGGGGAGGAAACTGAAGGGGTTGGGCACAATTAAAAAGTGGAGCTTGTTCAAGGAACAGCGACTGCATGTCCTTGATAAGTATGTACCTGTCAGGCAGGGAGGAAGTGGTCAAGCGAGGGAACCGTGCTTTACTAAAGTCAAATCTCTTGTCAAGAGGAAGAAGGAGGCTTATGTAACAATGAGGCGTAAAGTCTCAGTTTGGGTGCTTGAGAGTTACAAGTTAGCCAGGAAGGACCTAAAGAGAGCTAAGAAGAGCCAGGAAGGGACATGAGATCAAGGAGGACCTAAAACTTTCTATCGGTATGTCAGGTATAAAAGAATGACTAGAGTAAGATTAGGGCCAATCAAGGATAGTAGTGGGAAGTTGTGCGTGGAGTCCGAAGAGATAGGAGAGGCGCTAAATTAATATTTTTTGTCAGTATTCACACAGGAAAAAGACTGTTGTCGAGGAGAATGCTGAGATACAGGCTACTAGACTAGATTGGATTGAGGTTCATAAGGAGGAGGTGTTAGCAATTCTGGAAAGTGTGAAAATAGATAAGTCCCCTGGGCCGGATGGGATTTATCCTAGGATTCTCTGGGAAGCCAAGGAGGAGATTGCTGAGCCTTTGGCATTGATCTTTAACTCGTCATTGTCGACAGGAATAGTGCCAGAAGAGTGGGGGATAGCAAATGTGGTTCCCCTGTTCAAGAAAGGAAGTAGGGATCACCCAGGTAATTATAGACCAGTGAGCCTTACTTCGGTTATGGGTAAAGTGTGGGAAAGGATTATAACAGATAGGATTTATAATCATCAAGAAAGGAATAATTTGATTAGGGATAGTCAACATGGTTTTGTGAAGGGTAGGTCATGCCTCACAAACATTATTGACTTCTTTGAGAAGGTGACCAAACAGGTAGATGAGGATAAAGTGGTTGATGTCGTTTATATGGATTTCAGTGAAGCATTTGATAAGGTTCCCCTATTGTTTATTGCAGAAAATACGGATGCATGGGATTGAGGGTGATTTAGCGGTTTGGATCAGAAATTGGCTTGCTGTAAGAAGACAGAGGGTGGTGGTTGATGAGAAATGTTCACCCTGGAGTCCAGTTACTAGTGGTGTACCGCAAGAGTCGGTGTTGGGTCCACTGCTGTTTCTCATTTTTATAAATGACCTGGATGAGGGCATAGAAGGATGGGTTAGTAAACTTGCAGACGACACTAAAGTCGGTGGAGTTGTGGATAGTGCGGAAGGATGTTGCAGGTTTTAGAGGGACATAGATAAGCTGCAGAGCTGGGCTGAGAGGTGGCAAATGGAGTTTATTGCGGAAAAGTTTGAGGTGATTCACTTTGGAAGGAGTAACAGGAATACAGAGTACTGGGCTAATGGTAAGATACTTGGTAGTGTGGATGAGCAGAGAGATCTCTGTGTCCTTGTGCATAGATCCCTGAAAGTTGCCACCCAGGTTGATAGGGTTGTTAAGAAGGCGTACAGTGTGTTGGTTTTATCAGTAGAGGGATTGAGTTTCGGAACCATGAGGTTATGTTGCAGCTGTACAAAACTCTGGTGCGGCCACACTTGGAGTATTGCGTACAGTTCTGGTCACCACATTATAAGAAGGATGTGGAAGCATTTTAAAGAGTGCAGAGGACATTTACCAGGATGTTGCCTGGTATGGAGGGAAGGTCTTACGAGGAAAGGCTGAGGGACTTGAGGCCGTTTTCGTGAGAGAGAAGGAGGTGAAGAGGTGACTTATTAGAGACATCCAAGATGATGGATACAAGGGTGGACAGTGAGAGCCTTCTTCCTCGGATGGAGATGGCTAGCACGAGGGGACATAGCTTTAAATTGAGGGTTGACAGATACAGGACAGATGTCAGAGGTAGGTTCTTTACTCAGTAGTAAGGGTGTGGAATGCCCTGCCTGCAGCAGTAGTAGACTCACCAAGTTTGAGGGCATTTAACTGGACTTTGGATAAACCTATGGATGATAATGGAATAGTGTAGGTTAGATTGGCTTCAGATTGGTTACACAGGTTGGCGCAACATCGAGGGCCGAAGGGCCTGTACTGCGTTATTATGTTCTAGTTGACTTGGTAGATGCTTACAAGATGATGAGAGGCATAGATAGAGTGGATAGCGAGAGACTTTTTCTCAGGGCGGAAGTGACTATTATGAGAGGGCGTAATTTTAAAGTGATTGGAGGAAGATATGGGGGGGATGTCAGAGGTACATTCTTCACACAGAGAATGGGGGGTGTGGGGAATGCGCTGCCAGCAGTGGTAGTGGAGTCTGATACTTTAGAGACTTTAAGTGACTCTTGGATAAGCACATAGAGGGTAGTAAAATATAGGGTCACTTTGTTCAATCTAATCTGTCTTCGCTGCTGATAATATGACCTCCTCTATATTGGGGATTCAAATGTCTGCGACTGAGCTTCCAGTTGCCTGCCTTCCAGTTGGGGCGACATGATGGCTCAGTGGTTAGCACTGCTGCCTCACAGCGCCAGGGGCCTGGGTTCAATTTCACCCTCAGGCAACTGTCTGTGTGGAGTTTGCATGCTCTCCCCGTGTCTGCGTAGGTTTCTCCCAGGGACTTTGGCTCCCCCCCACACTCCAAAGATGTGCAGACTTTGTGAATTGGCCATATTGTTGGGGGATGAGTCTGGGTGAGATTCTCCAAGTGTTGGTGTGGACTTGTTTGGCTGAAGGGCCTGTTTACACACTAGGGATTCTATGAAATTGTTCCCTGGCCAACATCTGTCTCACTTGCTACAGTGCTTTGGTGAAACTCAGGACAAGCTGATAGTGCTTTGTTTTCTACCTGGGAACTCTTATAGCCTTCTGGATTCAGTATCAAGTTCAACTAGTTGAGGGCTTGAAGCACCTTCTCCAATGTCCTTATCACACACTAGGCCTTCTTATCACATGGTCTGCTATTAGAAACTGCCCATTGTTGGAAAATAATAATTTCCATTAGCAGCCACTCATTTTACTGGACTGACTGTTACCTGCTCTTCTGTCGAACTCTTTTTGTCCCTCTTTTGGCACAATATCTATTGTACACTCCTTATCCTTTTGTCATACTAACTTCTCTGTTAAAAGGAATTCTTAGCTACCATCAATTCTGAAGAGTCATGAGACCTGAAACATTAGCCCTGATTTCTCTGCATGAATGCTGCCAGACCGGCTTAGATTTTCCAGCAATTTCTATTTTTGTTTCCGATTCACAGCTTCCACCATTCTTTTGTTCTTTTTAAGTTTAGTGCGTCTCCAGCATAATGTTTTCAATCCATGTGTTCAGACAGGTGGGCTTGGCCTGACCCAAAGCTCTTGCACCATTGGAACTCAATACTAAAGCATCTGCACGGACAATGAATAGCACAGTTGGCACTAGTGACGTTTGAAGCCATACCTCCAAAGAGAATAAAATCTGAATCTACTACTTTCAACCACTCAGGTATATCCCAGAAAATGCTGAGAATGCACCCAGTTTGCAAACTGAATTAGACCATCTACAGTTTCATTCAAATCATTTGTAGATGTTACAAAAAACAGAGGTCCTAGCACCTCTGAAAAATGCCATTAGTCACAGACCTTCAGAGGGAAAACATACCCTCCATGACTACACCTGTCCCTACACCTCCCCCCATCACCCCCATCCCAGGCCCTAAGAAAACCTTCCACATCAAACAGATGTTCAGCTGCACATCTGCTAGTGTGGTATACTATATCTGCTGTTCCTGCTGTGGCCTCCTTTACATCGGGGAAACCAAGCAGAGGCTTGGGGACCGCTTTGTTGAACACCTATGCTCGATTTGCAACAAATTACGCCTCCCAGTCGCGAACCACCCGAAAGCTGCAGGAATAGCATCTCATATTTTGCTTGGGAACCCTGCAGTCCAATGGTATCAATGTGGACTTCATAAGCTTCAAAATCTCCCCTCCCCAATTGCATCTCAAAACCAGCTCAGCTAGTCCCTGCCTTCCTAACCATTCCTCCCACCTCAAGCCCCACCCCCATCTCCTACCCACCAACCTCATCCCACCTCCTTGACCTGCCCGCCTTCCCTGGACCGTCCTATCCCCTCCCTAACTCCCCACCTACATTCACCTTCACTGGCTCCAACCTCACCTGTTTGACCTGTCTGTCTCCTCTCCACCTATCTTGTCCTCTATCCATCTTCTATCCGCCTCTCCCTGTCTCCCTATTCATTTCAAAATCCCCTTTCCCTCCCCCATTTTTGAAGAAGGGTTTCGACCCAAAACATCAGCTTTCCTCCTCCTCTGATGCTGCTTGCCTTGCTGTGTTCATCCAGCTCTACATCGTGTTATCTCAGATTCTCCAGCATCAGCAGTTCCTACTATCTCTCCCTCCATGACTACCCTGTGTTTTGTGTGACCAAGCTAATTTTGCATTGAACTTGGCACTTTGGAGCAGCATGGTGGTTCAGCAGTTAGCCCTGCTGCCTCATGGTGCCAGGGTCCCAGGTTCGATTCCACAAACTCCACACATCAATTGTGGGTGACTTCATAGATGCAGTGTAGACAATGAGGCAAGTTTGGAAAGAGAAATCTTGCTAGGTATTGTAGTGAGATCTGCCCAAAAAGCTTGATGGAACTCAGACAAAAATTGTATAGCTCAGCCAAAATAAACAAAAGAACTGTGAATGCTGGAAATTAGAAATTGCTGGAAAACTCAGTAGGTTTGGCAATATCATTGGAGAGGAAAGCAAAATTAACATTTTGGTTCCAGTGATCCTTCTTCAGCCCTCTGTCTTTTGTTAAGAGTATCCTTGACTCTATCTCCTAGTATACTATTCACCACCATTTCAACATAACAACAAGACTGCATAAAGTACGAAGCCAGAGGACTGGGAAGCCTTTAGAAACTAGCAGAGGATAATTTTAAAAATTGGGGTGATGAAATAAGAGGTAAATTATATAGTAATGTAAAAGAAGATTACAAGAGTTTTTTGATAAATAAAAGATAAGAGAATGACAAGAGTTGACATTCAACAACTGGAAATTGAGGCTAAAAAAGTAATGAGAGGGAACAAAGAAATGGCAGAGAAACTGAATAGGTATTTTGCATTAGTCTTCACGGTGGAAAACACCAGTAGCATACCAGAACTTTAAGAGAGTCGGTGGCGGGGGGCACAACGGTGAGTGTAGTGGTTACCACTAAGGTGAAGGTGTTGGGGAAGGTTGAAAGGTCTAAAAGTGGATAAATTACCTGGACCAGATGGACTTACATCCGAGAGTTAAGAAGGAGTAGCTGAGGAGATTTTGGTGGGATTGGCGATGATCTTCCATGAATCACTGGAGTCAAGAGGGTCCCAAAGGAGTGGAAATGGCTAATGTAATGTCCTTGTTTAAGAAGGGAGGGAGTCCAAAGATGGGAAGCTGTAGGCCAGTTAATCTGGTCAGTACGATTTAAAGTCAATTATTAAAGGTGACTTTTTGGAATACTCGGAATTGCATGGTAATATAGGGCTGAGTTGGTAGTTTCATCAAGAAGAGGTCAAGCCAGATAAATCTGTTAAGAGTTCTTTGGGGAGGTAACAAGCAAGTTCAACAAAGAAGATCCAGTGGACAGGATCTATTTGGATTTCCAGATGGCCTTTGACAATGTGCTGCATGGGAAACTGCCAAAAAAAGAGCCCATGGTGTTGGGGACAAGATACTGGCATGGACAGAGAGCTGGCTGACTGGCAGAGGGCAGAGAGTGGGAATAGAGAGTTTTTTTAGGATGGCAGCTGGTGACTGGTGGAATTCCGCAGGGGTCAGTGTTGGGACCAGAACTATTAATGTTAGACATTAACAAACTTGATAAAGGAACTGAGGGCATTGTTGCAAAGTTTGCAGATGACACAGAGACAGGTGGACAGACAGGTAGTGCGGCAGAAGGACATGGACAGACTAGGAGAGTGAGCAAAGAAGTGGCAGGTGGAAAACATGTTGGAAAGAGTGAGGTTATACACTTTGGTAGGAAGAATAGAGACATAGACAATTTTTTAAATGGGGAAAGGCTGCTGAAATCTGAAGCATAAAGGCACTTAGGAGCCCTAGATCAGGATCCTGTTAAGGTTATCATGTGAGTTCAGGTGGCAGTTAGGAAGGTAAAGTTCACATTCATTTCAAGAGGACTAGAATACTAGCACAGAGATGTACTACTGAGGCTGTATAAGGCTCTGGTCAGATTATATTTGGAATATTGTGAGCAGTTTTGGGCCCCATATCAAAAGATGGATGTGTAGGTATTGGAGGGGGTCCAGAGGAAATTCACAAGAATGATCCCAGGAATTAAGGGCTTATCATATGAGGAGCAGTTGAGGTCTCAAGACCTGTAATTGATGGAGTTTAGAAGGATGAGGGAATATTTCAATGAAACTTACAGAATACTGAGAGGCATGGACAGAGTGGATGTGGAGATATTCCACAAGTAGAGGAGACTAGGACTTGACGGTACTGCTTCAGAATGAAGGAACAACCCTTTTTAGAGCTGAGATGAGTAAGAATTTCTTCAGCCAGAGGGTGGTGACAATGTAGAACTCATCACGACAGAGTGCTACAGAAGCCAAATCATTGCATGTATTTAAGACAGAAAGAGATAGTTTCTTGATTTGTAGGGGATCAATAGGGGGAAGAAGGCAGGCAAATAGGGTTGAGAAATAGATTAGCCCATGACTGAATAGAGAAGCGGACTCAACAGGCTGAATGGCCTACTTACGCTCTTTTATGGTCTTATAATAAGAAAAAGGGAGTGGCAGAGGAAAATGATTCAGAGAATCTGAGTAATTATGAACGAAAACAAAGTTGCTGGAAAAGCTCAGCAGGTCTGGCAGCATCTTTTGTAAGCAGGGCTGAGAGTCGGGCATGGTGTGTGGCCTGCCCAGTGCCAGGGGGAGGGTCATCTCTGACCAGCTTAAAAAGACACTGGAGAGGAAGGGGGAGGATCCAGTTGTTGTGGTCCACATCTGGCCAAACACCATAGAAAAGACAAGGAAAGAGAATCTGTTTAAGGATTATCAGGAACTAGAAACTAAATTAAAGAACAAGTCCTCGAGGGTGAAACTCTCTGGCTTACTGCCCGAGCCAAGTGAAACCTGGCATAGGAGTTCCAGAATAAGAGAAATAAACACATAGCTAAAAGAGGTGCAGGAAAGCGGGGTTCCTTTTCATGGGGCACTGGCATCAGTATTGGAACAGGAGAGACCTGTACTGTTGGGACCGTCTCCGCATGAACTGAGCTGGGATCAATGTCCTAGCGGAAAGGATAAATAGGCTGATGAAAAGGATTTTAAACTAGAAACTGGGGTGTGAAGGGACGGGTAAAATGCCAAGTAGTATAATGGCCAATGGGAAAGAAAGCAGCAGGTTAGCACCTGTTGGGGTGCATTCAAATGCATTGATAAATATGAAAAAATGAAAATAAAGAAGAACTCAGGAGAGGTTATTAAAATCTCCAGCACACAAAACAGGAGAGTGTGTTTGGATAGGGTTAGGAATCACATTTCAAGATCCCTGGATAAATGAATAACAACGAGAGGAAGGTTGATCAATACAGGACTGAAGGTATTGTATCTCAGGGCATGCGGTTAACAAAATAAGGTAAATGCACTTCTGGTGCAGATTGAAATTGACAGGTATGATGTGGTGGGCATCATGGAGATGTGGCTGCAACGGGATCAGAATCAGAAGTTAAATATCCAAGGATATTTATCCTATTGAAAAGACAGGCAGTTGGGCAGAGGGGGCAAGGGTGCCTTATTAGTAAGAAATGAAATTAAGTCGATAGCAAGAAACGGTGTAGGGTCAGATGATGTCGAGTCTGTGTGGATAGAGTTGAGGAACCACAAATGCAAAAAAAACCCATAATGGGGGTTTTGTACTGGCCTCCAAACAGGAGTCAGGGTGTGGACCATGAGATACGCCAACAAGCTTTTCTTAACAATAGATTTACTTACAGAGTGCAGCATTACCTGCGCCTGTCTGTGACCTTCCACCAATAGCATTCTGTTTTAAGATAACAAAGTGTGGAGCTGGATGAACACAGCAGGCCAAGCAGCATCTCAGGAGCACAAAAGCTGACGTTTTGGGCCTAGACCCCCTTTTCTGATGAAGGGTCTAGGCCCTAAATGTCAGCTTTTGTGCTCCTAAGATGCTGCTTGGCCTGCTGTGTTCATCCAGCTTCACACTTGGTTATCTCAGATTCTCCAGCATCTGCAGTTCTCATTATCTGTGAAGCATTCTGTTTTAATTTATTTTTCTTCGTTGTTCCATCACCAAATCACCTGTGGTATTTTATCAACTATTAATGACTACCAGGAAATTAGCTGCATTTTTCATTGATTAATTTACATCCAAAGCCTATTCATAGTATCTATTCAAAATTACTCCTTCAACTTAATTAAATAATGCTGCTACCTATGTATCTTATAAACTAATTAACATACTGTTAAGATAATAAATGTGAGGCTGGATGAACACAGCAGGCCAAGCAGCATCTCAGGAGCACAAAAGCTGACGTTTCGGGCCTAGACCCTTCATCAGAGAGGGGGATGGGGAGAGGGAACTGGAATAAATAGGGAGAGAGGGGGAGGCGGACCGAAGATGAAGAGAAAAGAAGATAGGTGGAGAGGAGAGTATAGGTAGGGAGGGGATAGGTCAGTCCAGGGAAGATGGACAGGTCAAGGAGGTGGGATGAGGTTAGTAGGTAGGAGATGGAGCTGCGGCTTGGGGTGGGAGGAAGGGATGGGTGAGAGGAAGAACAGGTTAGGGAAGCGGAAACAGGTTGTACTGGTTTTGGGATGCAGTGAGTGGAGGGGAAGAGCAGGGCTGGTTGTGTGGTGCAGTGGGGGGAGGGGACGAACTGGGCTGGTTGAGGGATGCGGTGGGGGAAGGGGAGATTTTGAAGCTGGTGAAGTCCACATTGATACCATTGGGTTGCAGGGTTCCCAAGCGGAATATGAGTTGCTGTTCCTGCAACCTTCGGGTGGCATCATTGTGGCACTGCAGGAAGCCCATGATGGACATGTCATCTAAAGAATGGGAGGGGGAGTTGAAATGGTTCACGACTGGGAGGTGCAGTTGTTTATTGCGAACTGAGTGGAAGTGTTCTGCAAAGCGGTCCTCAAGCCTCCGCTTGGTTTCCCAATGTAGAGGAAGCCACACCGGGTACAGTGGATGCAGTATACCACATTGGCAGATGTGCAGGTGAACCTCTGCTTAATGTGGAAAGTCATCTTGGGGCCTGGGATAGGGGTGAGGGAGAAGGTGTGGGGACAAGTGTAGCATTTCCTGCGGTTGCAGGGGAAGGTGCCGGGTATGGTGGGGTTGGAGGGCAGTGTGGAGTGAACAAGGGAGTTATGGAGAGAGTGGTCTCTCCGGAAAGCAGACAAGGGTGGGGATGGAAAAATGTCTTGGGTGGTGGGTTGGATTGTAGATGGTGGAAATGTTGGAGGATGATGCGTTGTATCCGGAGGTTGGTGGGGTGGTGTGTGAGAATGAGGGGGATCCTCTTTGGGCAGTTGTGGCGGGGGCGGGGTGTGAGGGATGTGTTGCGGGAAATACGGGAGACGCGGTCAAGGGCGTTCTCAACCACTGTGGGGGGAAAGTTGCGGTCCCTGAAGAACTTAGACATCTGGGATGTCTGGGACTGGAATGCCTCATCGTGGGAGCAGATGAGGCGGAGGCGGAGGAATTGGGAATAGGGGATGGAATTTTTGCAGGAGGGTGGGTGGGAGGAGGTGTATTCTAGGTAGCTGTGGGAGTCGGTGGGCTTGAAATGGACATCAGTTACAAGCTCGTTGCCTGAGATGGAGACTGAGAGGTCCAGGAAGGTGAGGGATGTGCTGGAGATGGCCCAGGTGAACTGAAGGTTGGGGTGGAAGGTGTTGGTGAAGTGGATGAACTATTCGAGCTCCTCTGGGGAGCAAGAAGCAGCGCCGATACAGTCATCAATGTAACGGAGGAAGAAGTGGGGTTTGGGACCTGTGTAGGTGCGGAAGAGGGACTGTTCCACGTAACCTACAAAGAGGCAGGCATAGCTGGGGCCCATGCGGGTGCCCATGGCCACCCCCTTAGTCTGTAGGAAGTGGGAGGAATCGAAAGAGAAGTTGTTGAGGGTGAGGACGAGTTCGGCTCGGCAGATGAGTGTGTCGGTGGAGGGGGACTGATCGGTCCTGCGGGACAGGAAGAAGCAGAGGGCCTTGAGGCCATCTGCATGCGGAATATAGGTGTATAGGGACTGGACGTCCATGGTGAAAATGAGGTGTTGGGGGCCAGGGAATTGGAAGTCCTGGAGGAGGTGGAGGGTGTGGGTGTTGTCACGGACGTAGGTAGGGAGTTCTTGGACCAAAGGGGAGAAAATGGAGTCCAGATAGGTGGAGATGAGTTCGGTGGGGCAGGAACAGGCTGAGACAATGGGTCGACCAGGGCAGGCAGGTTTGTGGATTTTGGGAAGGAGATAGAAACGGGCCGTGCGGGGTTGGGGAACAATGAGGTTGGAGGCTGTGGGTGGGAGGTCCCCTGAGGTGATGAGGTCATGAATGGTGTTGGAGATGATGGTTTGGTGCTCGGGTGTGGGGTCATGATCAAGGGGGCGGTAGGAGGTGGTGTCGGAGAGTTGGCGTTTGGCCTCGGCGATGTAGAGGTCAGTGCGCCATACTACCACTGCGCCACCCTTGTCTGCGGGTCTGATGGTGAGGTTGGGGTTGGAGTGGAGGTAGCGGAGGGCTGCCCGTTCTGCAGGGGAGAGGTTGGAGTGGGTGAGAGGGGTGGAGAGGTTGAGGCGGTTAATGTCTCGACGGCAGTTGGAGATGAAGAGGTCGAGGGAAGGTAGGAGGCCTGGGGGTGGTGTTCAGGAGGAGGACTTGTGTTGGAAGCGGGTGAAGGGGTCAGTGGAGGGAGGCTTAGGTCCCCGGTTGAAGAAGTAGTCATGGAGGCGAAGGCGGCGGAAAAACTGTTCTATGTCAAACTGTGACTGGTATTCGTTGATGTGTGGTTGTAGGGGGACAAAGGTGAGCCCCTTACTAAGGACTGACCGTTCGTCCTCAGTCAGTGGGAGGTCTGGGGAGATGGTGAACATGTGGCAGGGCTCAGTGTGGCTGTCTTCTCTGGGGTTGCTGGCTGTGGAGGCTGTGGGCGGAGCGATGAGGTCGTCGGCCGTGGGCGGGGTTCCGTTGGCATCGGCCGTGGGCGGGGTTGCATCGGCGTCAGCCGTGGGCGGGGTTCTATCGCCGGTTGGACGAGCGGGGTGGGCAGCAGCAGCTGCGGTGAGGGTGGTGTGTGAGGTGTTGTAACTGGAAGTGAAGGCGGTGGCTGCAGCAGCGGTCCCGGAAGTGGTGTGGCCGGTGGAGGCAGATGTGACATCATCGGCGGGGTCTCCGGCCATGTCCTCATGGTCAATGGCTGCGGGTGCATGGTGGGGGAGGGGCAGGGACAGGCTGGGGATTTGGGATACTGTTAACACATCTCGCAACACATCTCTCACACCCCGCCCCCGCCACAACCGCCCAAAGAGGATCCCCCTCATTCTCACACACCACCCCACCAACCTCCAGATACAACGCATCATCCTCTGACACTTCCGCCATCTACAATCTGACCCCACCACCCAAGACATTTTTCCATCCCCACCCTTGTCTGCTTTCCGGAGAGACGACTCTCTCCATGACTCCCTTGTTCTCTCCACACTGCCCTCCAACCCCACCACACCTGGCACCTTCCCCTGCAACCGCAGGAAATGCTACACTTGCCCCCACACCTCCTCCCTCACCCCTATCCCAGGCCCCAAGATGACTTTCCATATTAAGCAGATGTTCACCTGCACATCTGCCAATGTGGTATACTGCATCCACTGTACCCGGTGTGGCTTCCTCTACATTGGGGCAACCAAGCAGAGGCTTGGGGACCGCTTTGCAGAACACCTCCACTCGGTTCGCAACAAACAACTGCACCTCCCAGTCGTGAACCATTTCCACTTCCCCTCCCATTCTCTAGATGACATGTCCATCATGGGCCTCCTGCAGTGCCACAATGATGCCACCCGAAGGTTGCAGGAACAGCAACTCATATTCCGCTTGGGAACCCTGCAGCCCAATGGTATCAATGTGGACTTCACCAGCTTCAAAATCTCCCCTTCCCCCACCGCATCCCTAAACCAGCCCAGTTTGTCCCCTCCCCACACTGCACCACACAACCAGCCCAGCTCTTCCCCTCCACCCACTGCATCCCAAAACCAGTACAACCTGTCTCTGCCTCCCTAACCTGTTCTTCCTCTCACCCATCCCTTCCTCCCACCCCAAGCCGCACTTCCATTTCCTACCTACTAACCTCATCCCACCTCCTTGACCTGTCCGTCTTCCCTGGACTGACCTATACCCTCCCTACCTCCCCACCTATACTCTCCTCTCCACCTGTCTTCTTTTCTCTCCATCTTCGGTCCGTCTCCCCCTCTCTCCCTATTTATTCCAGAACCCTCACCTCATCCCCCTCTCTGATGAAGGGTCTAGGCCCGAAACGTCAGCTTTTGTGCTCCTGAGATGCTGCTTGGCCTGCTGTGTTCATCCAGCTTCACACTTTGTTGTCTTGGATTCTCCAGCATCTGCAGTTCTTATTTTCACTCAAACATACTGTTAACAGTTGTGTTTAAGACTGAAGCATTGCTGACTGTGTTGAGGTGATATTTTGCAGCCTACGCAATTTAGATAATAAAGGGCTGAAAATCACTTAGCACCTGGGCAGCACCGTTTTACAAGTTAGTAGGTGTTCTTGTAGCAAATGAATAAAGGCCATGCAGATCACTCGAATACAGTTGGAGGGAGCTTGACTGAGGCTAAGGATGTACTGATCCCAGATGTACAACACAGTTTCCATTATCAAGTCATGTCATGTTAAAACAATAGCATCTCTTTCAAATTCTTCATCTCTCCACACTAGCTAAATGAGGATCAGTTTGTGATGGACATGAATGAAGATAGAATCAAAGGGACTGTTTCTAATTGAATATAGCTTGACAACTGATGCAAAAAAGAATCACTCTTGAAGAAAAAGCTTACTAAGAAAAGAAGAATGCCGAACACTTTTCAATGCTGGAATCCAGTATCACTCTCATAAATGTTAAAAGGATTAGACATAAAGTTTCTGTTACACTACTCCAATATGCTACAATTACAGAAGGAAGTGTGCTGCATTTTCTACTCATGCAGTAGTTACGGCTGAGGCTTGAGTATGATAGATGATTTATTGCCAATTATTGCTGAATGATCATTACATTTCTGTTCTAGAACCATAGTCAGTAATTTTGTGCCTAAAAATAACTCTGCCAGCTCCACTATGTTTTATTACACTTAAACATGTTATTATTTTAAATATGTTGTCTTTGGTTTCTGATGTTCCTGCGAGTGAAAACAGTTTCTGCTCATCTGTTCCCTACTGCTGGAGGTATTAATAATTTTGAAGACCTCAACCTTTCCTTAAGCTTCTGTACGCTAAGGAGAACAATTCTAGCTTATCTTCTTCATGTAACTGAGATCACTTGTAATAATATGATGGAATCGTAGTTTCAAAGCCCTTATTATTTTTAGACAGACGTTAACTGAACTGGGAAACTGAGAAAGAAAACTGAAACTGGATGAACACAGCAGGCCAAGCAGCATCTCACTGCTTAGCCTGCTGTGTTCATCCAGCTCCACACTTTGTTATCTTGGATTCTCCAGCATCTGCAGTTCCCATTATCAAAGAAAACTGAAACTTTTGGTTTCTATGGAAACTCAGACTGAAGCTGAGATTGGAAACCAATCTGGAGGGACTGAAAGTGGTTCAGGAATCATATAAAAGAAGTGACCAGAGTAATCAAGCTCAATTATTGATAATGTTTAAAATATTGCAGTCGAGGGAAAAGACAGAGACTATATCCAGAAGCTGAGAGTTGGTGAATATACATTTGCTGTAGATGTTTCTAGAACTTGAAGGTAACATTGGTGTTATAAGCAAATTGAGGAGGTTCTGGAGAAGTGTGTCAATTTTGATGAAGACCATATCTGTGGAACTTGGATTGGTTGTGTTCTTCTGTTGACATGAATCAAACTAAATCCTAGGGAAAAGTTATGGGGAGATGCAGATGTAGCTACAATCACTGGATTATTAATCCAGAGAAACAGGCTAATATTCTGTGAATAAAATAAAGAAATGCAGATGCTGGAAATCTAAAACAAAAACAACCACGGAATAAATGTCTGGCAGCATCTGACCAGGAAATGAGAGTCAACCTTTTGGGTCCAGTGACACTTCAGAAAACTCTGTTGACTCACTACAGGTGCAGAGATGACAATGTGGCCCAACATGGGAAGAGTGAGCAGCGAGAGTGTCCCACAGTGTCTGCAGCAATGGTGTTGAGAACACCAGCTGGAGTCTCCCAGAGAGTGAGGTAAGCAGAGGACTCATGAAACACTGTTGAACTTTCAACTTAGATAACAAAGTGTTGAGCTGGATGAACACAGCAGCATCTTAGGAGCACAAAAGATGACATTTTGGGCCTAGACCCTTCATCAGAAAAGCTTTTCTAGGCCCAAAACATCGGCTTTTGTGCTCCTGAGATGCTGCTGTGTTCATCCAGCTCCACACATTGCTATCTCGGATTCTCCAGCATCTGCAGTTCCCATTATCTCTGAATTTTCAACTTAATTTGTTTATTTTCTAGTTTAAATTAAGAAAGACTTTCTTGTTAACTGCTGCCTTTTTTATTTTTCTACTTATTCTATGAAGGTAATGCTTAACTCTTTAAGTCTGTTTCTCTTACAAACTTTGTAGCAAGTTTTTGGTCATAGGTAACTTTGTTCCTAAGATGGTGGCATGTGTCGCAACATTATACACTTTTCACTGCAGTCCTGTACTCCTGGACTTGAGAACATATGATGATAAAATCTAAATCTAGTCTTAAAAAAAGGGCAAGTGTTGCATTTGCTGAAATTGCAATGGGAAGGAGTCATGGGACGGTGTTGGGAGTGGAGGCGGTGTGGACCAGGATATCCTGGAGGGAGCGATCCCTGCGGAATGCTGACAAGGGAGCAGAAGACAATATGCGTCTGGTAGAGGTGGTGGGGAGGATCACTATCTCAAAATTGTCCTTCCCCCAGTTCCACTTCATTTTTTTGGCTCATTTGATGTTTTAACAAGAATTTTTTTCTCTCCCATTCAGGTACTAAAGAATTCAAACCCAACCAACTCACAGGGCACAAACCCCTGTGAAATCTTCCTCCTCTTCCATTCCCTCTGACTCCATCTTTTCTTCCATCCCACCTTTTTAATCATACCTAATGACGGCTTACGCTTTTCCAAAAATTCATTTGTGGGATGTTGGGGTCTCAGGCCAGCCAGCATTTATTGCTAGTTGCCCTTGAAAAGGTACTCATGAGCAGTTTTGGAGTTGACCTATAATGCCCTTCGGGACAGAATTGCAAGATTTTGACCCAGTGACAGGGAAGGAACAGTGATATATTTCCGAGTCAGGATGGTGAGTGGTTTGGAGGGGAATGAACAGGTGGATATTCCTATGCACATGCTGCCCTTGTCCTTCAGGATGGAAGTGGTTGTGGGTTTGAAAGGTGTTGTGTAAGGATCTTTGATGAATTTTTGCAGTATATCTTGTAAATGGTACAAAAACAGAAATTGCTGGAAAAGCTCAGCAGGTCTGGCAGCATCTGTGAAGGAAAAAACAGAGTTAATATTTCAGGTCCAGAGACCCTTCCTCAGAACTGGGACACACTGCTGCTACTGAGTATCGCTGTTGGAGGGAGCAGCTGCTTGTGATTGCCATGTCAAACAACCAGGATACTTTGTATTGGATGATGTCAAGCTTTTTCAGCGTTTTTGGAGCTGCACCGATCTGAGAAGTAAGGAATATTCCATCACACTCTTGATTTGAGCCTTGTAGACAGTGGCCAGACTTTGGGGAATCAGGAGATAAATTACCTGCTGCATAGTTCCCAGCTTCCAACCTGCTGTTGTAGCCACTGTGTTTATGTGGTGAATCTAGTTAAGCTTCTAGCAATGATAACCCCCAGGATATTGATAGTGAGGGATTCAGTGATGGTAACACCATTGACAATGAAGGGGCATCGGTAAATTGTCTCTTATTGGAGATGATCATTGCCTGGCTTTTGTGTGGCACAAATGTTGCTTGCCGGTATCCAGCCCAAGCCTCAGTATTATCCAGATCTTGTTGCATGTGAACATGGGCTGCTTCATTATCTGAGGAATCATGAACGGTGCTGACCACTGTGCAGTCATTGGTGAACAACTCCCCTTCTGACCTTATGATGGAGGTAAGGGCATTGATGAAGCAGCTGAAGATGGTTGGGCCGAGGACACTACCCTGAGGAACTCCTGCAGAGGTGTCCTGGAGCTGGGATGACTGGCCTCCAACAACTACAACCATCTTCCTATGTGCCAGGTATGACTCTAAGCAGTGTCAAGTTTGTCTCCTTGTACCCATTGATTCCAGTTTCACAAGGGGTCCTTCCTGCCACACTGGTTGAATCCAGCCTCAATGTCAAGGGCTGTCGCTCTCACCTCACCTCTCGAATTCTCTTGTCCATGTTTGAACCGAGGCTGTAATGAGGTCAGGAGCTGAGTGGCCCTGGCAGAACCCAAACTGGGCATCACTGACCAGGTTATTGCCGAACAGGTGCTGCTTAATAGCGCTGTTACTGACACCTTCCATCACTTTACTGATGATTGAGAGAGGACTGATGGGCCAGAAATCGGCCGGGTTGGATTTGTCTTGTTTTCTTATGTACGAGACATACCTGGAGAAATTTTCCACAATGTCAGGTAGATATAACGTTGTAACTGTACTGGAACAGCTTCACTAGGGGAGCGGCTAGTTCTGGAGCACAAGTCTTCAGTACTATTTCAGCAATGTTGTCAGGGCCCATAGCCTTTGCAGTATCCAGTGTCTCCAACCATTTCTTGACATCATGTGGAGTAAATCGAATTTGCTGAAGACTGGTGTCTGTGATGCTGGAGACCATTGGAGAGGCTGAGATAGATCATCCTCTCGACACTTCTGGCTGAAGATTACTGCGAATGCTTCAGCCTTATCTTTTGCATCATGTGCTGGGCTCTTCCATTATTGACGATGGGGATATTTATGGACCCTCCTCCTCCAGTGAGTTGTTTAATTGTTCACTGCCATCCATGACTGTATTTGGTTAGACTGCAAATCTGATCCATTGGTTGTGGGATTGCTTAGTTCTATCACTTGCTGTTCGTGCTGTTTGGTGTGTAAGCAATCCTGTTTGGTGGCTTCACCAGGTTGACACGTCATTTTCAGGTATGCCTGGTGCTGCTCCCGGCATGTCCTCCTACACTCTCCATTGAATCAGGGTTGATGGTAATGGTTGAGTGGTGGATATGCCAGGCCATGAGGTTGCAGATTGTGCTGGAGTACAATTTTTCTGCTCTCGACAGCCTTCAGTGCCTCAGGGATGCCCAGTCTTGAGTTGTTGGATCTGTTTGAAGTGTGTTCCATTTAGCACATTGATAATGCCACAACATAATCGAGGGCATTCTCAATGTAAAGGCAGGGATTTCATCTGCGCAGAACTGTGTGCTGGTCACTCTTACTGGTAATGTCAAATATAGATGCATTTGCAGCTGGCAGATTGGTTAGGATGAAATCAAGTATGTTTTTTCCTTTTGTTGCTTCCCTCACCATCTGCTGCAGACCCTGTCTAGCAGTGATGTTATTTAGGACCTGACCAGCTCGATTAGTGGTGCTGCAGCTGAGACATTGTTAGTGATTGACATCGATATCTCCCACCTAGAGTACATTTTGCACTTGTGCCAAGCTCAGTGATCCCTCCAAGAGTTGTTCAACATAAAGGGTTCATTAGCTGAGGTAATCAGCATGAGGTTCCCTTGCTCATGTTTCATCTGAAATCATGAGACTTTATGGGCACCAGAATCAATCCAGTGACAGAGAGATGCTTAATGTTCTGTACTCAACTGTACTCAACAAAGGACTTAGCTTTATCCTCTTACATCCGTATCTCGATGAATTTCAGGCATAACATGATATCGAACTCTTCTTCTATTGCCTTTGCCTCCATTCTATTTCTTTGGGCAGAGGTTTTCTCCCTGCCTCACAGATCCCTTCGTCCATGTCTACCATTCTCCCTCTATCTGGACTTCTCCATCTGGTCTCTTATCTGCACTTGACCTGTCCATTGAGATTTATCAACGAGACATCAATTGCCTTAATTTCTCTATTACCCACACCTAATCCAACCAGTCTCTGTCTGAATTTACTGCTCTCGGGGCTCTCAAATCTAACCCTGCCCACAAATGTGATGCTGTTATTGTCTGGATAATGGACCTGTGGAGGCTAAGTGCTCTCGGCCACCACTTCCTATTTTCGGCACCATAACCCTATCATCAACCAAGAGGCCATTGTGTCCATGACTGTCACTAACCTCATCTCATCTGGGGATCTCCTGCCATAACTTCTCACCAAATGGTTCCCCAATCCCACACAGCCCGCTTCTACCTTCTTCCCAAAATCTACACATAAAACTGCCCGGGCAGACACATTATTTAGAACATAGAACATAGAACATAGAACAGTACAGCACAGAACAGGCCCTTCAGCCCACAATGTTGTGCCGACCATTGATCCTCATGTATGCACCCTCAAATTTCTGTGACCATATACATGTCCAGCAGTCTCTTAAATGACCCCAATGACCTTGCTTCCACAACTGCTGCTGGCAACGCATTCCATGCTCCCACAACTCTCTGCGTAAAGAACCTGCCTCTGACATCCCCTCTATACTTTCCTCCAAACAGCTTAAAACTATGACCCCTCGTGCTAGCCATTTCTGCCCTGGGAAATAGTCTCTGGCTATCAACTCTATCTATGCCTCTCATTATCTTGTATACCTCAATTAGGTCCCCTCTCCTCCTCCTTTTCTCCAATGAAAAGAGACCGAGCTCAGTCAACCTCTCTTCATAAGATAAGCCCTCCAGTCCAGGCAGCATCCTGGTAAACCTCCTCTGAACCCTCTCCAAAGCATCCACATTTTTCCTATAATAGGGCGCCCAGAACTGGATGCAGTATTCCAAGTGCGGTCTAACCAAAGCTTTATAGAGCTGCAACAAAATCTCACGACTCTTAAACTCAATCCCCCTGTTAATGAAAGCCAAAACACCATATGCTTTCTTAACAACCCTGTCCACTTGGGTGGCCATTTTAAGGGATCTATGTATCTGCACACCAAGATCCCTCTGTTCCTCCACGCTGCCAAGAATCCTATCCTTAATCCTGTACTCAGCTTTCAAATTCGACCTTCCAAAATGCATCACCTCGCATTTATCCAGGTTGAACTCCATCTGCCACCTCTCAGCCCATCTCTGCATCCTGTCAATGTCCCGCTGCAGCCTACAACAGCCCTCTACACTGTCAACGACACCTCCGACCTTTGTGTCGTCTGCAAACTTGCTGACCCATCCTTCAATCCCCTCGTCCAAGTCATTAATAAAAATTACAAACAGTAGAGGCCCAAGGACAGAGCCCTGTGGAACTCCACTCACCACTGACTTCCATTTCCATATTTCTGTCTATTCCTGCTCCACGGAACTTATTTCTTCTTACTTGAACTCGATTTCTCTCCTCTTGTCAGTGCCTTCACACTTAGCTTCATCTAATGCTTTACTTTGTTTTAAAATTCCCCATTCACTAATACCAGCTGTCTCCTCTTCTTCATGAATGTATCATCAATATGATCTGAGGGTTCTCTGCTTCTTCCTTAAGAGAAGGCTCGAACCATCCCTATCCACCATCACTCTTCTACTCCTGGCCTAATTTGTCCTCGCTTTCCATAATTTCTCCTTGTTCCAGTCTCTGCTTGGGTCCATCCCTGCAACTCCATCTCCAATATTTTGATGACATAATCAATACTGCTTCCCTCTCTCATGCGGAATTGGAATGATTGATCAATTTTGCTTCAATTTCCACCCTGCTCTTACCTTCACTTGATCCATCTCTGACTCCATCTTTACTTTTTCGACATCTCTATTTTCATTTCTGGGAATAGGCTGACCAACACTATCCATTACCAAACTCACCAGCTCTCACAGTTATTTTGACTATACATCTTCACAACTTTCTTTCTGTAACTCCATCCATTCTCCCAGTTTCTCCATCACCATCACATCTGCTTTGACGATGCTCCCTTCCACAGGGTCCTCAGAAATGTTTCTTCGTCAACCAATGATTCTGCTCTATTGCGGTTGCCAAGGACCCTCAGCTATTCAAACGACTCTTGGATAGGCACGTGGATGATAGTACTATGAAGGGTATGTAGGGTAGTTTGATCTTAGAGTAGGATATTACATCGGCACAACATCGTGGGCCAAAGTGCCTGTACTGTGTTGTACTGTTCTGTGTTCTGATGCATTACCTGCATTTCTACTCTCACTCCCGCTGATGACAATGATATGGGTTTCCTAATTATCACCTTTTATCCCATCAACCCCCACATCCAAAGAATCATAAGCCGTAATTTCCACCTTCTCCAGCATGATGTCATCACCAGATACATATTCTCCTTCCTTCTCTTGTCAGCATTCCAAAAAAAAGTTCTCTGCGGGACAGCCCAGTCCACTCCTCCTCCTGCACAGAGGCCAGTATCCCATCATCGACTCACCTTTTATTTACATAGTACCCCAAGCTGGCCGGCTCAGAGCCAGTTCTCAGAGTGTACAGAACATTCACACTTTGTTTATATCATCAGAGTGGACATTCTTAACAGTCCCAATCCGGGAACATCCACGGTTCTTTGTTTTTTTTAAAACAAATCAAGCAGCAACTTTAGGGAGGCGAAGGCCTAATGGCATTATGATTGAGCTGTTAACACAGACACCCAGCTAATGTTCTGCAGACCGGGGTTCAAACTGTGCCACAGAAAATGGTGGAATTTGAATTCAATAAAAATTTGGAATTATTAATTGAATGTTGACCATGAATTCATTGCCAATTTTCAGGCAAAACTCACCTGGTTCCTTTAGGGAAAGAAATCTGCACCCCCTACCTATATATGGGCACACGGTGGCTCAGTGGTTAACACTGCTGCCTCACAGCACCATGGACCCGCGTTCGATTCCACCCTCGGGTGACTGCCTGTGTGGAGTTTGCACATTCTCCCCGTGTCTGCATCGGATTCCTCCCACAGTCCAAAGATGCGCAGGCTAGGTGGATTAGCCATGGAAAATGTAGGGTCATAGGGTAAGGGTGTGGTTCTGGGTGTGATGCTCTTCAGAGGGCTGGTGTGGGCTTGGTGGGCTAAATGGCTTGCTTCCATGTCATAGGAATCCTTTGATTGTATCCTATGCTGACTCCAGACCTACAGCAAACTGGTTGATTCTTGACTGCCCTCTGGGAAATTAGGAATGGGCAATAAATGATGCCCTCATCCCTTGAGTGATAAACAAAACAGAAGAACTCCCCTATTGTTCTTTGAAATAGTGCCAAGGGACCCAAAAAACATCCCCTCTGCCAGAATGCTTCTTGGGACTGCACTGCACTATCGGCCTTGGATTTTTTGCACTTATATTTCAAATCCATCTTTGCCCTGGGATACAGCTGTGTCAGTACATACAGAGAATGGAAAATAAAGGTTGCAATTTTGCATTGTTGGTTATCGCTGCAAGCAATATATATACCTACAGGACAGTAAGTGGAAGCAGGATTGTAACATGCTGCAAGCATATAACACAAAATGTGTAACATTAGACTAATGAGACAGTCACTCTGCCCCATGGGCTTACCTACAAAGATAGTACTAATCACTGGACAGAGCATTTTATGCAGTCCTCTCAATAAATCTTCCTGGGATCTGTTACCTTCCGAAAAAATATCCAAAATAAATAGTCAGAATTACTGAAACTGTATTTTGTTTTCTAACCATGAAGCCACACCTAACTTCCATCTCTACTCTGTTAATAGTTCTGGTTTTAGCTGAGGTCAAGTGTGTGTTATACCAAGTGTTAACGCTTGACGGTGCTCTAACATGCTGCGGCTCAGTCTCAGTCACGGTGGTGGAGGCAACAGCACAGAAAAAGCATTACCCACTTTCTAGTATGTGAATATAGATGGTGCCACCAGAAATGCATTATGTACGTACTTGGTTTTGTCATGGGTAATATGGAGGTCATTGCCTATTGCCCTGGTTTGGCCTTGCCTATTTCCAGGAGCCTTAACCACGGAACCACATCGGTAACATTGTAGTTTTGTAACTCAGTGATTACAAAATATGTTTTGCCAAGCCAGCTTGAAGTGCGGACCAGGGAGTGGGGAATCCGGAAATGGATTATGGAAGTCATACTTGACTGACTTTACTTTAGGAAGACTTACTGTTATGGCTTGTGTTATTGTAGTTGTTTTAATATCCTTGCATAAGAAAATCAACCAGATTCCCATCTCCTAATCAAGCTCTTTTGCTGGGTACTGGGCAGGTATTGACTTCAAGATGATGTTTAATTATGATGTAGCTACTTGCTGCCAAATGGTCTGTTAATTCCTACAGTTTAAGTTTAGGATGAGGAAGGGTTATCAGAGATAACTCAAGTGGAAATTTAACACTGTCCCCAACCCATTCAGGGGAAGGATGAATAAAATATGTTTGTACCAATTATGCATATAAATTGTCACTTGATAGTGTAGACCTTAAGGATTTCTGAAAAGAGTATATGTTTTCCCAAAACTTTCCTTCTTGTACTAATCAGAACATTTCACATGATTCCAATTCAAGGAGCAAAACCAACATTTTAATGTTGATTCCCCCCTTTGAATTGGATTCTTGCAAGATATCCTGATTAGTGCAAGATAAAAAGCGTTGACAAAATGTGTCTTTGTTTAGGAGTCTTCAATCATGCGTATTTGGCAGTACCTCCTTGCTGAGAACAGATATTTTCGATTATTTTCGGTATTTCTTCTTCTGTTTCTTCGAGCAAGTTTGCCACCTCTTCAAAACAATCTGCATCTCTTGAACTGCTGGAAACCTGCAGAGTATGGTAATAAGCATTACACCATGCAGTTCATACACCTCTTTAGGGTCTATCAGCATGATTACACATTATGGTGAAATCTCCTGATGTAACAGAATCCCAATGCTCAACAGACAGAAAACTATCCATTCACCTCGATGCATTTTCCCTAGTAAAACTTTCAGGCAGAATCATAAAGAACCCGTGCAGGAGTCCATGGAGAGAGCATCAAAGAGAATCAGCCCAGAAGCTGTGCATTTATTTGGCCTCGCTGCCATATTCTGGTGTGTGTTTGGAGGCCTAAGAGATTCTCAATGCATTGTTGCAGGTGAATAGGTGAGTGTTTGAATATGTAGGAGTGTAAGTGTACGGGATGAGGGAAGTGGGAAGGTTGAATGGGATGTCAGGCAGGTAGAATGACAGTTGATTAGAAAAATACCTTGTTGGGCTATTAGGTGGGCAGAATGGGAGCTGGGAAGGGTGGTAAGTTTGTTGAATAGTAGATTGTTAGAGTGCTAAGTATGTAAATGAGTGGGTAGGTGATTCAGGGTTGTCAGGTATCGGAGTGATAGTCAGAGGTTCCACATGGGTTGTTGGAGATCGGGGAAGTGGTAGTTAGACAGGTCAGTGTTTGATTTGATTTGATTGATTTAAGTACAGTGGCAAGCTTTGTTTACGAACAGTACAAGCAGATCATAGTAAGCAGGGGTATAAAAATCATAGAGCAAAAAAAATCTAGGATAGAGGCGTACAGGTTACATTGCACAAGGTATGCGCTAGGCAAGATCAACATTAGCAAGATCAGTATTATTTAAGTTAGACAGTCCACTCATCAGTCTAATAATGGCAAGGAAAATGCTGTTCTTGTATCTGCTTCTATGTGCGTCCAGGCTTCTGTATCTTCTTGCCTGATGGAAGAGGTTGTAGGAGATCATTACTGGGGTGCGATGGTCTTTGATGATATTGGCCGCCTTTCTAGGGCTGCAAGCCGTGTAAATGGAGTCCGTGGATGGAAGGTTGATTTCCATGACAGTCTGGGCTGTGCACACCACATTCTGTAGTTTCTTACACTCCTGGGCAGAGCAGTTGCCATACCAGGCCATTATACACCTGGACAGTATGTTTTCCATGGTGTATCTGTAGAAATCGGTGAGGGAACTTATGGACACGCCAAATTTCCTAAGCCACCTGAGGAAGAAAAGGCGTTATTGTGCCTTCTTGACTGTCGCATCCAAGCTGGAAGTCCAGGGCAGGTTGCTGGTTGTTGTCACTCCTAGGAACTTGATGCTCTCCACCCTCTTGACCTCAGCTCTGTTGAAGGGGTGTGTTCCGTTCCCTTCTTTCTGAAGTTAATGATCAGTTCTTTTGTTTTGCTGATGTTAAGAGAGAGGTTGTTTTCATTGCATCATGGCACCAAGCGCTCTTTCTCCTTTCTGTAGTCTGAGTGGCAGTTGTTTGGTATCCGTCCTACGATGGTGGTATTGTCAGTGAATGGTGCTTGTTTAATTGTACAACTACCCAGGAGATAGACTTGGATCTTTTTCTGTCTTTAAATTCCTAGGTGACTACCCAGGTGAAGTCCCTGACTCTAACTTAGAGGAAAAGAAAGGAATGGGCCATCAGGAATTCAGCTTTGGTTTCCTTACTTAATAAGGGATAATCTTGCAATGGAAACACTTCCAATCTTCATTAGGTTGTTTCTGGGGCAAAGGTACTATCTTTTGAGGAAATATTGAGCCTATAGTCACTGGAGTTTACTGAATGAAAGCTGATTTGGGGGTTGGTTTAATAGTGCTTTAATTGTGTTACTAAGGTTTAGAAAACATCGGTGAAGGGCATTGATTAAGTAGTGTGAGTACATTTTAAGATAAATCTGAAGCTCCACCAAATGGAATCACAGAGATGTTGGAGGAGAGTGCTCCATCTGCTGGGTGACCAGAGTTAGAGACATGCTGAATGGCAAAGGAGTGGGCAGGACGATACCACAAGAACTTAGCCGTTGTGCATCCAATAATACTTAAAACTTCAATTTAGTGCTCAATCCGACTGTAGTTGTGGTATTGAAGTGGCTCAAACATATGGTGCATTCCTTTTGGCAATGACCCCCATTCAGGTGGAATTTTACATTGGAGCCCTGAAATCTCCCTCAGGAAACTGCACCCTTGCAGAAAATCTGTGTCATTGAACATATAGAACGTAGAACGTAAAACAGTACAGTATAGCACAGGCCCTTTGGCCCACGATGTTGTGCTATTATTCTATTATCCTACTAAGAACAATCTACCCTGCATACCCTACATTTTACAATCCTCCGTGTGCCTATCGAAGAGTCACTTAAAAGTTTCTAAGGTATCTGACTTCACTACCACTGTGGGTAGCCCATTCCACATGCCCACCACTCTGTGTGAAGAACCTACCTCTGATATGTCCCCTATGCCTTTCTTCAATCACCTTAAAATTATGTCGCCACATAATATCATTTCCGCCCTGGGAAAAAGTCTCTGGCTATCCCCTCGATCTGTGCCCCTTACTATCTTGTACACCTCTATCAAGTCACCTCTCATCCTTTCCGAGGATGATGGCTTCAGCTTGTACAAGGGGGCATAGCTACAAAGTGAGAGGTGATAGATTTAAGACAGATGTCAGAGGCAGGTTCTTTACTCAGAGAGTGCTAAGGGCGTAGAACGCCCTGCCAGCCAATGTAGTTAACTCAGCCACATGAGGTGCATTTAAACAGTCGTTGGATATAAGCATATGGATGATGATGGGATTGTGTAGGGGGACGGGCTTAGATTAGTTCACAGGTCGGCCCAACATCGAGGGCTGAAGGGCCTGTTCTGCGCTGTATTGTTCTATGTTCTACGTTCTATGTATGCCCCTCAACCATTCCTCATAAGACCTGCCTTCCAGTCCAGGCAGCATCCTGGTAAATCTCCTCTGCACCCTCTCTGAAGCTTCCACATCTTTCCTATAATGAGGTGACCAGAACTGAACACAATATAAAACATAGAACATTACAGCACAGTACAGGCCCTTCGGCCCTCGATGTTGTGCCGACCTGTCATACCGATCTCAAGCCCATCTAACCTACACTATTCCATGTACGTCCATATGCTTGTCCAATGACGACTTAAATGTACTTAAAGTTGGCGAATCTACTACCGTTGCAGGCAAAGCATTCCATTTCCTTACTACCCTCTGAGTAAAGAAGCTAAGAAGCTGAATAAAGAGTTAAGCTGGCTGAAGCATGTAGTGGTCTTTCACCTGAACTGACCCAGGTTTGGATGGAATTTAACATCCCTAATCAAAGAGTGAAGAAACCCTTAGGATGTGGAGGTGCCGGTGTAGGACAGAGCTAGGCAAGGTCATAAATCTCACAACACCAGGTTATAGTCTGACAGGTTTATTTGAAAACATAAGCTTTCAGAGCATAGCCCCTTCATCAAGTGAAGTGAGAAAGAAGCACAGCGAACACGGGAAGGAAAGACTGACATGTGGGGAAAGATTGGATTAACTGGGCTTGTACTCACTGGAATTTAGAAGAATGCGGGGGTATCTCATAGAAACATAATATCCTGATGGAACTGGACAGGACAGATGTGGGAAGAATGTTCTGGATGTTGGAGAAGTCCAGAACTGGGGTTGTAATCTAAGAATAAGGGGAAAATCATTCAGGACTGAGGTGAGGGAGAATTTCTTCACTCAGAGAGATGTGAACCTATGGAATTCTCTACCAGCTGTTGGGACCAGTATTCATTAGAAATATCCAAGAGGGGGCTTGATGCAGACCTTGTGGCTAAAGGGAACAAGAGGGATGGAGAGAAAATGGGAGTGGGATACTGAGATTGCATGATAGGCCATGATCAGTTTGTATGATGGTGGAGGCTCAAAGGGCTGAATGGCCTGCTCCTGCACCGGTTTTCTATGTTTCTATGTTTCTAGACCTGTTGTTGGGGAATGAGCCCTGCCAGGTGATCAAAGTTTCACCAGGGGAGAAATTCAGGAACAGTGACCACAATTGCATGAGTTTTAACTTATGCATAAGCATAAGAGTAGTCTTGGGAAGTACTAACTTAGAGAAAGGCCAGCTATGACAATATCAGGCAGGAACTGGAGAATGTAATTGAGGTGGCTGTTTGAGGGTAAATCCACATCTGTCATGTGTGAATCTTTTCAAGGCTATTGATTAGAGTTCAGGACCATGATGATCCTCTGAAAATGATGGATAAGGATGGCAAGATTCGAGAAACTTGGATGGCAAGAGAAACTCTGAGCTTAGTCAAAGAGAAAGGAAGCATATGTAAGGTTTAGGAAACTGAAAATAGACAGTGCCCCTGAAGAATATAAAGAAAGCAGGAAAGAACTTTAACAGGGGGCCAGGAGGTTTAAAAAAGACCATGGAATGCCCTTGGCAAACAGGGTTATGGAAAATCCCAAGGTATTTTTATACATGTCTTAGGAGCAAGAGAGTAACTCGGGAAAGGATAGATCCACTCAAGGACAAATGGGGAAATTTATGCTTGGAGCAGTAGGACGTTGTTGAGATCCTTAATGAATACTTTGTGTTGGTATTTACAAAAGATGAGGACATGGTGGACAGTGAGTCTAGAAAAAGGTATGTTGATAGTCTTGAGTATGTTGATGTAAAAGAGGAGAAGCTGGTGGGTATTTTGAAAAGCATTAAGCTTGATAAGTCCCCAGAACCTGATGGGATCTATCCCAGAATTCCAAGGGAGGTGAAGGGGCAAAGTGCTGGTGCCTTGCGTGAAATCTTTGTACCCTCTTTCATCACAGGAAGGGTCCCAGAGGACCGGAGAATAGTTAGTACTGTTCCTTTGTTTAACAGGGTAACAGCTATAATTCACGAAATTACAGGCTGGTGGGACTTACGCCAAACAGTGAAAGCAGCAAGTGACAGACAGAGCTAAGTGATCCCACAACCAAAACATCAGATCTAAGCTCTGTATCCTGCCACATCCAGTCGTGAATGGTGGTGGACAATTAAACAACTCACTGGAGGAGGAGGCTCCACAAATATCCCCATTCTCAATGATGGAAGAGCCCAGCACATCAATGCAAAAGATAACGCCGAAGTATTCGCAGCATTCTTCAGCCAGAAGTGCTGATAGAATGATCCATCTTAGCCTCCTCCAGTGGTCCCCAGCATCACAGATACCAGCCTTTAGCAAATTCAATTCACTCCATGTGATATCAAGAAATGGTTGGAAACACTGGACACTGCAAAGGCTACAGGCCCTGACAACATTCCGGCAACAGTACTGAAGATTTGTGCTCCAGAACTAGCTGCTCCGCTAGCCAAGCTGTTCCAGAACAGCTACAACATTGGTATCTACCCGACAATGTGGCAAATTGCCCCAAGCATGTCCTGTACGTAAAAAGCAGGATAAATCCAACCCGGCAAATTCCTGCCCCATCAGCCTCCTCTCAATCATCAGTAAAGTGATGGAAGGTGTCAGTAACAGCACTATCAAGCAGCACCTGCTCAGCAATAACCTGCTCAGTGACGCCCAGTTTGGGTTCCACCAGGGCCACTCAGCTCCTGATGTCATTACAGCCTAGGCCCAAATAAAGGATGACTTGGTGATGGATACTGGTCCCTGTGGATTTATCTCAGGAGACACCTTAGGCTTAGCTTTATTGCCACGTGTACTCAAAGGAGTAAAGTGATAAGTTTACAAGTCACCAATTATGGTCAAAGTTACAAAGGCACAGATTCTTAAGTACAAATTCTTAGGGGAAAACAGTTAGAACAATTCCAGCATTCCAGGTCATAGGAATAAATCAGAAAAATAAAGAAATAAAACATTCAGAAAATCCAGTCCACACTGGCATGTAAGCACTGGCATGCTGAGTCCTGACTCTAGATTGTGCTGCGCTTCACCTTAAGGATCTTGGGCTAGGAGGCTACTGTGGAACCATCTCATGGCCGGGGGTCTGTGCTGAGGCCATTCCCGGCCAAAATACTGCCATGCTGGGCTGCTAAGACACTGCCACACTGGACCAGCGAGAGACTATCACACCAGGCCAGGAGACAATTGGGTATAGCTGAGATGCTGCTATGCTGGCCAAGATCATCGTGGGTGATCTGCACTGAGGCTGAGAGTTTGAGTCCACGCTGAGGCCGGGAGTTCGAGTCCACACTGAGGGTGTGAGTTCGAGTCCACACTGAGGCCAGGAGTTTGAGTCCACACTGAGACTGGGAGTTTGAGTCCACACTGAGGCTGGGAGTTTGAGTCCACACTGAGGCCGGGAGTTTGAGTCCACACT
This sequence comes from Stegostoma tigrinum, assembly GCF_030684315.1. Taxonomy (NCBI): domain Eukaryota; kingdom Metazoa; phylum Chordata; class Chondrichthyes; order Orectolobiformes; family Stegostomatidae; genus Stegostoma; species Stegostoma tigrinum. The sequence goes on from NC_081380.1 coordinate 49,796,595, forward strand.
GAGGCCGAGAGTTTGAGTCCACACTGAGGCCGGGAGTTTGAGTCCACACTGAGACTGGGAGCTTGAGTCCACACTGAGGCCGGGAGTTCGAGTCCACACTGAGGCCGGGAGTTTGAGTCCACACTGAGGCCGGGAGTTCGGGTCCACACTGAGACTGGGAGTTTGAGTCCACACTGAGGCCGGGAGTTCGAGTCCACACTGAGACTGTGAGTTTGAGTCCACACTGAGGCCGGGAGTTCGAGTCCACACTGAGGCTGTGAGTTTGAGTCCACACTGAGGCCGGGAGTTCGAGTCCACACTGAGACTGTGAGTTTGAGTCCACACTGAGACTGTGAGTTTGAGTCCACTCTGAGACTAGGAGTTTGAGTCCACTCTGAGACTGGGAGTTCGAGTCCACACTGAGGCCGGGAGTTCGAGTCCACACTGAGGCTGTGAGTTTGAGTCCACACTGAGGCCGGGAGTTCGAGTCCACACTGAGACTGTGAGTTTGAGTCCACACTGAGACTGTGAGTTTGAGTCCACACTGAGGCCGGGAGTTCGAGTCCACACTGAGACTGTGAGTTTGAGTCCACACTGAGACTGTGAGTTTGAGTCCACTCTGAGACTAGGAGTTTGAGTCCACACTGAGGCTGGGAGTTTGAGTCCACACTGAGGCCGGGAGTTTGAGTCCACACTGAGGCCGAGAGTTTGAGTCCACACTGAGGCCGGGAGTTTGAGTCCACACTGAGACTGGGAGCTTGAGTCCACACTGAGGCCGGGAGTTCGAGTCCACACTGAGGCCGGGAGTTTGAGTCCACACTGAGGCCGGGAGTTCGGGTCCACACTGAGACTGGGAGTTTGAGTCCACACTGAGGCCGGGAGTTCGGGTCCACACTGAGACTGGGAGTTTGAGTCCACACTGAGGCCGGGAGTTCGAGTCCACACTGAGACTGGGAGTTTGAGTCCACACTGAGGCTGAGAGTTTGAGTCCACACTGAGGCCGGGAGTTCGAGTCCACACTGAGACTGTGAGTTTGAGTCCACGCTGAGACTGAGTTTGAGTCCACGCTGAGACTGGGAGTTTGAGTCCACACTGAGACTGGGAGTTCGAGTCCACTCTGAGACTGGGAGTTTGAGTCCACACTGAGACTGTGAGTTTGAGTCCACACTGAGGCCGGGAGTTCGAGTCCACACTGAGGCTGTGAGTTTGAGTCCACACTGAGGCCGGGAGTTCGAGTCCACACTGAGACTGTGAGTTTGAGTCCACACTGAGACTGTGAGTTTGAGTCCACTCTGAGAATGTGAGTTTGAGTCCACTCTGAGACTGGGAGTTTGAGTCCACACTGAGACTGGGAGTTCGAGCCCATGCTGAGGCCAGGAGTTCGAGTCCACGCTGAAACTGGAAGTTTGAGTCCACACTGAGACTCGGAGTTCGAGTCCACTCTGTGACTGGGAGTTTGAGTCCACACTGAGGCCGGGAGTTTGAGTCCACACTGAGACAGTGAGTTTGAGTCCACACTGAGGCCGGGAGTTCGAGTCCACACTGAGGCCGGGAGTTTGAGTCCACACTGAGACAGTGAGTTTGAGTCCACTCTGAGACTGGGAGTTTGAGTCCACTCTGAGGCCGGGAGTTTGAGTCCACACTGAGACTGTGAGTTTGAGTCCACGCTGAGACTGGAAGTTTGAGTCCACACTGAGACTGTGAGTTCGAGTCCACGCTGAGACTGGGAGTTCGAGTCCACGCTGAGACTGGGAGTTCAAGTCCACATTGAGACTGGGGGTTTGAGTCCACATTGAGACTGGGAGTTTGAGTCCACACTGAGACTGGGAGTTTGAGTCCACACTGAGGCTGAGAGTTTGAGTCCACACTGAGGCCGGGAGTTCGAGTCCACACTGAGACTGTGAGTTTGAGTCCACGCTGAGACTGAGTTTGAGTCCACGCTGAGACTGGGAGTTTGAGTCCACACTGAGACTGGGTGTTCGAGTCCACACTGAGACTGTGAGTTTGAGTCCACACTGAGGCCGGGAGTTCGAGTCCACACTGAGGCTGTGAGTTTGAGTCCACACTGAGGCCGGGAGTTCGAGTCCACTCTGAGACTAGGAGTTCGAGTCCACACTGAGACTGGGAGTTCGAGCCCATGCTGAGGCCAGGAGTTCGAGTCCACGCTGAGACTGGATGTTTGAGTCCACACTGAGACTGTGAGTTCGAGTCCACGCTGAGACTGGGAGTTCGAGTCCATGCTGAGACTGGGAGTTCGAGTCCACGCTGAGACTGGGAGTTCAAGTCCACATTGAGACTGGGGGTTTGAGTCCACATTGAGACTGGGAGTTTGAGTCCACATTGAGACTGGGGGTTTGAGTCCACATTGAGACTGGGGATTTGAGTCCACATTGAGACTGGGGGCTTGAGTCCACATTGAGACTGGGGGTTTGAATCCACATTGAGACTGGGGGTTTGAATCCACATTGAGACTGGGGGTTTGGGTCTACATTGAGACTGGGGGTTTGAGTCCACATTGAGACTGGGGTTTGAATCCACATTGAGACTGGGGGTTCGAGTCCACGCTGAGGGTGGGAGTTCAGGATGTCACTGAGAACAAAGAAGGATAAAAATCAAAATCAGGAAACGATGAGCAAATAAGAAAAGTTACGGACGAGTCTAGCTGAGGAATCCTACCCCACTGCTGTCTTGGATCTGAATAGTTTAAGGTAAAAGGAGGAAACTTAAATGAGTTGAGAGGCAAGTTTTTTACACAGAGAGTGGTAGATGCCTGGAATGTGCTGCTGGAGGAGGTGGTAGGCGCACATACAATAGTAATGTTTAAGAGGCATCTTGATAGATTTAAGAATAGCAGGAAATAGAAGGAGATGGACTATGTAGAGGAAAAGGTTTTTAGTTTAGAAAGGCATTGTGTGTCGGCAGAGTGTTGGTGGGCAGAAGGGCCTATTCCTGTACTCTGTTGTTCTTTATTCCATTCAACAGCAGAAGTCCAAGTTTTGTAAACTCTAAGCTACAGAGATGTTACAAAAATTTGCACGTACAAGGATTTCTGAATGATCAAAACCAAAAGTACTTTTGCAGGTTCTTGTTTCTGATATTTGGAAAGTTCAGTTAAGTATTTTCAACACTTTCTTCTTCACTTCCCGTTTGTTGAATAAGAAACATTTATTCTACAATAACATAAGGGTAGGTGTCAGACATGTTTGACGGTTAAAACCGCAAACAATTAGGCACATGAAAACACAGGAAATAGGAGTAGAATTAGATAACTAAACCCCTTGTGACTGCTTTGCCATTCAATGAGATCTGTGTTTTGAATGTTCCATTTCCATCTACACTTAATTATTTCTGATTACCTTGCTTACCAAAATCTACTTACTCTCCCTCATTCGGAAACAGAATTTCAAAATCATACAATCCCTTGAGAGTGAAAAGCTTCTTTATTCTGTCTGAAAAAGGTGACTTTTTATTTTAAAATGTGCTCCACTAATTCTAGAGATAATGAGAACTGCAGATGCTGGAGAATCCGAGATAACAAGGTGTGCAGCTGGATGAACAGAAGCTTGGCCTCTGCGTTCATCCAGCTCTACACTTTGTTATCTCAGATTCTCCAGCATTTGCAGTTCTCATTATCTCTGATCACAATTTTAACCTCACTGTGAAGCCTCTTCCAGGGATGCCGAACCTGAAGAAGTTACCCTCCTCCCTCCGGATCAACCTCAGGAGATCTCTCTCCCACTGCAAACTCTCCTCGCCACCTATCTTCTCCTCTCTCCATCTTCGGCCCTCTCTCCCTATTTATTTCAGAACCCTCTCCCCATCCCCCTTTTCTGATGAAGGGTTGGGGCCCGAAACATCGGCTTTTATCCTTGAAAGTTGCCATCCAGGTTGACAGGGCTGTTAAGAAGGCACACAGTGTTTTAGCTTTTATTAATAGAGGGATCGAGTTCCGGAACCAAGAGGTCATGCTGAAGCTGTACAAAACTCTGGTGCGGCCACACTTGGAGTATTGTGTACAGTTCTGGTCACCGCATTATAAGAAGGATGTGGAAGCTTTGGAAAGGGTGCAGAGGAGGTTTACTAGGATGTTGCCTGGTACGGAGGGAAGGTCTTACAAGGAAAGGCTGAGGGACTTGAGGCTGTTTTCATTAGAGAGAAGAAGGTTGAGAGGTGACTTAATTGAAACATATAAAATATCCAGAGGGTTAGATAGGGTGGATAGGGAGAGCCTTTTTCCTAGGATGGTGACGGCGAGCACGAGGGGACATAGTTTTAAATTGAGGGGTGAAAGATATAGGACAGATGTCAGAGGTAGTTTCTTTACTCAGAGAGTAGTAAGGGAATGGAACGCTTTGCCTGCAATGGTAGTAGATTCACCAAGTTTAGGTACATTTAAGCCGTCATTGGATGAGCACATGGACGTACATGGAATAGCGTAGGTTAGATGGGTTTGAGATCGGTACGACAGGTCGGCAGAACATCGAGGGCCGAAGGGCCTCTACTGTGCTGTAATGTTCTATGTTCTATGTTTTGTACTCCTAAGATGCTGCTTGGCCTGCTGTGTTCATCCAGCCCCACACTTTGTTATCTTGGAAGGAATATGATATTTCTTTCTGGGCAAATGACATTGGAACAGATGAAAAGCAAGAATAATCCTCTGACTGCTTGTGGAACTGCTGCACTTTTGGTTATTAGGATCTTAATGTTCCCTGAGGCAGCACATAGTAAAACCTGTCAAGACTGGATGGATTTAGTAAAGGAGTATTATAACCCCAAACCACCTCTAATACTGAGATGCTTTTGGTTTTATTTGGCAGTTCGAGAACCGGAGGAATCTGTATTGGGATTTTTGACAAGGTTAAGATGACTGGCAGAGGCATGTGATTTTGGTTAGCCCTGAATGAAATGCTGAGAGACAATTTGGGATGTGGGATTAATGATGTAACCAAGCAGAAGTGCCAACTAGCTGAAGCCCAAATGGACTTCAAACAGGCATTGGAACTGGCTTTGTCATTAGGAAATGCAGCAAGTGGAGCATGGGAGCTACAGGGCATCCCAATGGAGTTGGATTCCCTCATTCCTCTGACTGAACATGGGGAGCATCATTTAAGTGTAGGCACTCGCAGAGTCTCACCCAGGGCAGTCCTGAGCAGAGGGGCACGAGACCAACCCACAGCAGAACCCCACAACAAAGCTGAGCCTTGGCCAAATGGATAAAAGGTTATGCAGGATTGGAGCTGGCAAGTCACTGTAGTTGCTGTCGATATACGGGCTCGAGACAGCAAAGGATTCTCACTAGGCCTGACTCGGTTAGGAGAACTCATAGGCTGGTATCCAGGAGACAGCACATGCTGGAAAGTCCACCTACATGTGGTTTGGAACAGTTAAATTTCTAAGCAACATCCAAATCAGCACCTATCGAAATAAATGTTTAGTTAACCTGGTTGCAAAAGATTCATCTTAATTGGCTCAACATTCTTCGATTAGAAAAAAGGCTGCCTCAGTGAAACCTTAATGAAATATCCATATATTTTTCAGGAAGGACTAGGGGCTATCACAGGGACAAAGGCCATTTTATATGTTGCTCAGGAAGCCATACCGTGATTGGACCCTCCCGTTGCTTTGTGCCTTGCGAGCAAAAGTAGAGGCAGAAATCAGGAGGCTGGAGAGTGAAGGAATCATCAAACCAACACAGTTTGCAGAATGGGCAGCACTGGTTATACAGATTGTGAAGTCTGATGGCATTGTTCACCTTTATGGGCACTTCAAACAGGTGGTAAACTGTTTCTCATAGCTGGATAAATATCCAATCCCTTGCACAGAGGACTTGGATGGAAAACTAGCAAGGTGGGTGTCCCTTACAAAGGTGAACATGAGCCAAGACTACATGCGATTGCAACTAGATGAGGAGTATTCTAGAAGTAACACTCACGCGGGCTTGTACCAATATACTGCCATTTGGGGTGCCATCAGCCTGTGCCCTTTTCCGGCGGACCATGGAGAACATTGTAGAAGGGCTACCCCAGGTTGCCATTTATCTGGATGATGTGCTAATAACAGTGAAGACCAATAAAGAGTACTTGGAGAACTTGGGCAGAGTGCTTAAATATTTCCCCCTTCGAAGGGAAAACTGTGTGTTCTCAGCACCATAGGTGGTCTACTTGGGCTCCAGAGCCAACAAAGCCAGATTACACCTGTTTGAAAATAAACTGAGGGCAATCAAAGATGCCCCAGCTCCCACATCTGTTCTGGACCTTAGGTCTTTCCTTGGGCTGGTGAATTATTATGGAAAGTTCATATGTAGCCTGGCCTCTTTCCTGGCACCCTTACACTTGCTATTGATAAAAGGTCAGCCTTGGAAATGATTATGCAGCCAAGGGGTAGCCTTTAGGGAAGTAAAAATACAGCTGTTGTTATCTAATGTGTTGGCCCACTTCAAACAAGTGTGAGGTGATCCATTTTGGTAGGAGTAACCGGAATGCAAAGTACAGGGCTAATGGTAAGATTCTTGGTAGTGTAGATGAGCAGAGAGATCTCGGTGTCCATGTACACAGATCCTTGAAAGTTGCCACCCAGGTTGACTGGGCTGTTAAGAAGGCATACAGTGTTTTAGCTTTTGTTAATAGAGGGATCGAGTTCCGGAACCAAGAGATTATGGTGAAGCTGTACAAAACTCTGGTGTGACCACACTTGGAGTATTGTGTGCAGTTCTGGTCATCGCATTATAAGAAGGATGTGGAAGCTTTGGAAAGGGTGCAGAGGAGATTTACTAGGATGTTGCCTGGTATGGAGGGAAGGTCTTACAAGGAAAGGCTGAGGGACTTGAGGCTGTTTTCATTAGAGAGAAGAAGGTTGAGATGTGACTTAATTGAAACATGTAAAATAATCAGAGGGTTAGATAGGGTGGATAGGGAGAGCCTTTTTCCTAGGATGGTGACGGCGAGCACGAGGGTCATAGCTTTAAATTGAGGGGTGAAAGATATAGGACAGATGTCAGAGGTGGTTTCTTTACTCAGAGAGTAGGAAGGGAATGGAACGCTTTGCCTGCAACGGTAGTAGATTCGCCAAGTTTAGGTACATTTAAGTCGTCATTGGATAAGCATATGGATGTACGTGGAATTGTGTAGGTTAGATGGGCTTGAGATTGGTATGACAGGTCGGCACAACATCGAGGGCCGAAGGGCCTGTACTGTGCTGTAATGTTCTATGTAATCCCCAGTGGTACTGACATTCAATGCCTCTCCATATGGAAATGGATAGTGATAGCTCACCAGTGGCCTAAAGGAAAAAATCCGCTGATAAAGTATAGACATAACAAGGTGGAGAGCTGGATGAACACAGCACAGCAAGTACATCAGAGGAGCAGGAAAGGTAACATTTCGGGCCTAGACCCTTCTTCAGAAAATTCAGAAAAGACCCGAAACGTCAGCCTTCCTGCTCCTCTGATGCAGCTTGGCCTGTTGTGTTCATCCAGTTCCACACCTTGTTATCTCAGATTCTCCAGCATCAGCAGTTCCTATTATCTCTATGCCAATAAAGTATGCTTCCTGGATTCTAGATATTGTTGAACACAAATAAAACTGATAGAGAGGGAAGGTTTCCCAGTCATCTTTGGTGTCAGAAAGTTCCCCCAATACCTTATAGATGTAGGTTTATGAAAGTGATGGATGACAAACCCGTGCTAGGGCTACTTACAGAAGTTGTGCCACCCATAACTTCTGGTTGAATTCGGCAGCAGGCCCTCATTCTCAGTGTGTACAATTACAAATCAGAGCATTGTCCAGGAGGACAAGTGGCGCATGCATATTCCTTGATCCACTTCCCACTGGCAGGCACAGTACCAGTGGGCCCTCCCTTGGAAGAGTCCATTTTGGTTTTAAACTTTCTGTACACCCTTCCTGTCACTGCTGACATCATCTGACTGTGGATGCAAAAAGATCCCGCCCTGACAAAACTAAAACAGCTGGTGGTAGTGGGGGAAACAGGAGGGTCCTCACAACCACGACTGAAACCTTTTTGGATCTGGAGAGACCAGATCATGGCATATTACTGTGAGGAGCTAATATGATGTCCCAAGTAAAGGTTGCACCAGATTTAGGCTGAACTTCACCGGGGACCATCCAGGGGTTTCCAAAATGAAGATGTTAGCACAAGGTTACGGTTAGTGACCAGGATTGCATTCTGACAAAGCTATATTAATGGGGAAGTGCCCAGAGTGCCAACAAGGACAGAAATTACCACTGGCAGTGTCCCCCCATATGTGGGAATGGCCGGGTAAACCCTGGACTTGGTTACATGTCAACCATGCTGGCCCTTTCATTGGCACAATGTTCCTGGATGACCATTAAAGTGGATGAATGTGAACAGAGTTCATTCAGCACACTCGGGGATGGCCATTGAGAAGCTGTGAGCATCGTTTGTGATACACAGGCACCTAGAACTATTGGTCAGGCACAGTGGGACATCACTTACCGGCAGGGAATTTGAGTATTCCCTAAAGTCAAATGGCATTCATTATGTTCAGAGAGCTCCATACTATCCATCATCCAATGGACTGGCAGGAACAGCAGTCCAAACGTTAGAGGCAGGCTTACAGCTATAGTCTACAGCTTCACTTGATACCAAACTGTCTAGGTTCCTGTTTGATTATAGGACCACCCGTCACACAACAACAGGGATGGTCCAGCAGGTGGGGAGAAGTGGCTACACCAGTTAAACCTGATATTCCTGGAGCTGGACAGAGGGTGAAATGACAGCAGGAATACCAACACTGGCCACATGCCACCTCTAAGTGAGAGACATATTTTATTACGGGGGATGAAGTTTGGTGCTGGAACCACAGAAGTGGCTTGACATGGGTACAAGGCGCGGTTAACACGATGTCAGGTCCCATCATATACAAAGCTTGGGTAAGTGAGGCAGTCCTGAACAAACATGTAGATCATCTGAAAGCTGCTGCTGCACAAATGTGACAGGAGCAAACCACACCTGGCCCCTCAGAACAGCCACAAAAGCTGTCAAAAACCATGAGTTCTACCCCTCAGTCTAGTATCCTGGAAACCTCAGAGCCTCTGGAAATCTGAGTGCAGCATCTCCACCACATTCCTTTTATTTACAGCACATTACTCCTCCCCAGAGGTCTATTAGAAGAACCTTTGGAATTAGAATAGCCTTTATTGTCATGCAGTGCTGTGATCAGTTTGTAATGTCGTCTCTCAGTGCCATCATTCATACAGAACACTTAGTTTAGTGTTGTTATATAGTTAAAAAAAGGGTTAGCACAGGAACACAAAGTGGCTACAAGTACTCAAGTTCCACTCCCCCTCCAGCATGAGTCTGTGCCCACCTGCCCCAGAGCATGAGGCTATACTGTCTCCATGTACTGGCCTCTGTCCAGGTTCTCCACCTCCACTGCTCTGGGAATTGGCCTGTTTGCTCTGCTGCACCCACTGGACTCAGCCCTTTCGCATGGCCAGCACCGCAGGACTCAGCCTGTACACTCCACTCAGCGGTGGGACTAGGCCTGTGCTTGCTCTGCCACTGGACTCAGCCCTTTCGCACGGCCGGCACTGCAGGACTCAGCCTGTACACTCCACTCCGTGGTGGGACTAGGTCTGTGCTCGCTCTGCCACTGGACTCAGCCCTTTCGCACGGCTGGCACTGCAGGACTCAGCCTGTACACGCCACTCCGTGGTGGGACTAGGCCTGTGCTCGCTCTGCCACTGGACTCAGCCCTTTTGCACAGCTGGCACTGCAGGACTCAGCCTGTACACTCCACTCTGTGGTGGGACTAGGCCTGTGCTCGCTCTGCCACTGGACTCAGCCCTTTCGCACGGCTGGCACTGCAGGACTCAGCCTGTACACTCCACTCCGCGGTGGGACTAAGCCTGTGCTCGCTCTGCTACGGGACTCAGCCTGTTATTTGGTTGAACATGGTCTTCACCTTGCAAAACCATCCTACCCTTTCCCAATCACTTCAGGGTTTCTAAATGCACAGCTATAATCTATTTAATAATTGATTTTAATATTTTTCCCATGACAGATGCTAGGCTAACTGGTCTTTTGTTTCCTATATACTGCCTCCCTCCCTTCTTGGATACAGGGGTTTTATTTCCTACTTTCCTGTGTAATGAATCTTTCTGAAATCTAGAGAATTATGGAAAATTAACATCAATCCATTTCTCTCTATTCAGATATTTAGATTTTTCTTTAAACTATACTTGATCAGAATATTCTGGAATATGCCCTTAACTCTCAGACACTGTGGGCTGAATTTTACCAAACATTGGCTAATTGTTAATTTTGGGGAATTTCTCAGAGGGCTTCTAGCCATGAGCTCTCGCAAGTTATTCTATGCAATTCTCTGTGACTCATCTTATTAGCTGTGCACTCACCAACAGTGGGCATACTCATAACCGCCAGTAGCTCACATGATTTCTTGTAGCAGCATTATATTTAAGATGCAGCCGTGGTCTGTGTCACAGGCACCAGTGACATCTGCATGGTTTTGGCCCGGAAGTGAGTGGCTATTTTAGACACCATTTCATCTCTGCCTCTGAGAAAGAAACCATAGATCCCTCAGAGGAAACGCAAAAAGTGTCTCCTGCACCCTACACATCAGACCTCTGCTTATTGAATATAGTTCTGCCTTTAACACCATAATTCTAACCAAACTCATTTCCAGACTCCAAGACCTAGGACCCTGCCTCCCACTCTGCAAATGGATCCTTGACTTTCTGACTAATAGACCGCAATCAGTAAGAATAGGTGACAACACCTCCTCCACTATAATGCGCGACACCAGTATCCCACAAAGTTGCATACTCACCCCTTACTATACTCATTATACTGTGTGGCCAAATTCAGCCCCAACTCCATTTATTATGTTTGTTGTAATGTGTCAGATCTTAAAACAATGATGAGGCAGAATCCAGGAAAGAGATAGAATGCTTAGTAGCATGGTGAAAGGGCAAAAATCCCTTCATCAATGTCAGCAAAACGATGGAGCCTGTCATTGACTTCAGGAAGCAGAGTGGAGGACACACTCTGGCCTGCATCAATGGTGCTGAGATGGAGACGGTTGAGAGAGTTCCCTTCCCGGGGAGTGAAAATCACCAACTATCTGTCTTGGTCTGTCCACGTCGACGCTATGGTTAAAAAAGCACACTAATGCTTCTCTGTCATTTTTCTGGCACTGATGGAGAGATTGCTATCTTTAGACCATTCCACTAAGTAGTTTATCTTTCTCCTGTACGCTGTTTGGTTGTTGTTTCAGATCTGACCCACTATAGTGGTGCCATCAGCAAAGTTGTAAATGAAGCTAGAGCTAAAAATGCAGGCTTGTAGGGCTTATGGAGGAGACGTTATAGTAATCTATCCTTACTAGTTGCAGTCTGCGAGTCAGGAACCCAAGCACACAGTTGTAGAGCAGGGAGCAGAGCCCAAGTTATCATTTGACTCTTAATTCCAGTTTTTAAAAACTGAATTTAAATAGCACCATGTGCTGTGGCAGGATTCAAAATGAGGTGCTCAGAACATGACCTGGGTCTCTGGATTAACAGTGCAGTGATAATACCATTAGGCCATCACCTTCCCAAAATTTACTTCTTCTGGTGAGGAGTGCAGAACCAGGGGAAATAACATAGAACATTACAGCACAGTACAGGCCCTTCGGCCCTCGATGTTGTACTGACCTGTCATACCGATCTCAAGCCCATCTAACCTACTCTATTCCATGTATGTCCATATACTCATCCAATGACGACTTAAATGTACCTAAAGTTGGCGAATCTACTACCGTTGCACAACCTCGGAATGAATCTTACAACATTTTGCACAGAGTCATTTTTGTTGAATTTTAAGTAAGGCTTCTTGTTGTAAGGCCTAGCGAATTTTTTCATGCTATTTCAAACACACTTCATTCTCTACCTAGCCCACACCTATGGCGCCCTTGTTGTTTGATGTCATCCAGAGTCTGCCAGTTGCCATAGCCAGATGAACATGCCACTGCTGGAATAATCCAGAACAGATCATCATCCCTGACATTGTTGCCATATTTACAAGCCTATTGCACACTCAAACAAGCACCGGTAGTCCAGAGATGTCCTGCACATTTTATGACATTTGGCCTGGACATGGTAGTGAAAGGGAAACTGGTATCCCATTTTGTGGACAGGGTCATGGAGGTCCTGGTGGATGAGATGGTGCATATGGGGTCTTTTCCCTCCCCAGCACTGGCATGGGGAGCTATGACACCAGACCATACCAGTCTGATCGAAGGTTGCAACCCAGGTCAATGCAGAACCAGCCATCTGGAGGAAACCTGAGCAGTGTGGAAGGAAGGACAATGACAAAACTCTGCTACTGCCATATCTGCCCCCTTTTGTGGTTACATTTGTACCTTGGTGTCATTGGAGAGGGAGCATGCTGCCTCCATCAATGTTCTTGATGTCTTTAGAGAGAGGCAGGCACTGTGGAGAATTCACAGCTTTATTTTCCTGTCCACTCAATTTTTATTTAGCCCCTTCTCACTCCCCAAACCCTTCCCCTCACTTTTGATGGTTCGCATTGCCCATAATGGGCTTTGCATGTAACTTCTAATTGGCTGCATGCGTGGTTACTGATGGTAGTTAATAGGTGAGAAAAAAGGTCATTGGGATTTGGTGGTGAAATTCATTTGGTTGTGCATGATAACACTTCTGGATATATATAAAAAAGCAGAACTAAAGACTCTTGTGGCACAGTGGTAATACCCCTACTCCTGAGCCAGTAAGGCCCAGGGTCAAGTCCCACCTGCTCCAGCAGTATGCAAGGACATCTCTGAACAGATTGCTTTTCTTTCATAATCAAACAAAAAGCAGACCGAGGAGAGGACCTTGTGGCACAGCGATGGTGTCTCTACTGCTACACTAAAAGACCTGGGTTCAAATCCCACCTGTTCCAGAAGTGTGCCAAAACATAACCCAACAGGTTGATTCAAAACATCTATGCAGCAGAGCTGTGAAGGGCCCTTGTGGCACAGTGGTAGTGTCCCTACTTCTGGCAATGGAGGCCTTGTTTGAGTCCTACGTGCTTAGAGGTGAATAATAGGATCTCTGAACAGACTGATTTAAAACAAAACTAAAACAGGATTGTGAAGGGCTTGTGTGGTGCAGTGGTAGTATCCATACCTCTGAGGCAAGAGGACTTTCGTGAAGTACTCGTTAGAGACATGTTGTTTGCAGATGACACAACGTTGGCAGCACACTCTGAAGAGCAACTGCAGCCCCTTCTGGACAACCTCTCAAAAGCCTGCCAGGAATTCAGCCTGGCCATTAGCCTGAAGAAGACCAACGTGCTGGGTCAAAGTATTGAGCACCACCCCCCCATCCTGTGCCATCACCATCAACAACTACGAGCTGGAGGTAGTCCATGAATTCACACACCTCGGCTCCACCATCACAGACAGCCTCTCCCTGGACTCTGAGACCAACAGGCGGATCGGTCGAGCAGCCTCCACATTGGCCAGGCTGACCGGGAGAGTCTGGGGGAACAAAAAGCTGACTATGAACACCAAGACTGCAGTCTACAGGGCGTGCGTCCTCAGCACACTGCTTTACGGCAGCGAGACCTGGAGACTCTACTCCAGACAAGAGCGGCGTCTCAACGCTTTCCACCTTCGCAGCCTGAGACACATTCTGGACATCAAGTGGACCAACAGAGTCACCAACACCGAAGTCCTCACCCGCACCCAGGTACCCAGCCTTTTCACCCTACTCCAACAGCGCCGCCTCCGCTGGTTGGGTCACATACATCGTATGCTGGACGGGAGGATCCCGAAAGATGTGCTGTACGGGGAATTGGCCGTCGGCAAGAAAGTACGAGGACGACCTCATCTTCGTTTCAAAGACGTCTGCAAAAGGGACATGAAGTCAATGGACCTGGACGTCGAGAGATGGGAAGACATTGTAAACGATCGCTCACACTGGAGACGGGAACTACGCAGAGGGCTGGAACGAGGAGAGAAGAAGCTGAGGCTTGCCGCTGAGGAAAAGCTCGCTCGCTGGAAAGACAGCAACACTGCAACACTGGAGGAGAGTGTGTTCACATGCAGTCGCTGCAGCTGAGACTGTCGCTCCCGTGTGGGTCTGTACAGCCATAACAGACACTGCGCTATCACAGCAGCTGAATCAAAACTCTCCAGGCACAGACCCATGGCCTCTCGAGACTGACGGATGACACACATGAGGCAAGAGGCCTGGATTTAAGTCCTACTTGCTCCAGAGTTGTGTCTCAACAACTGTAGAAAATATAAAATTGGTGACGTTTATCTTTTGAAGATGGCATTGTTGCTTGGTTGGTTAATGTGCCTGTCTAGAAAACAGGGCAGTCTGGGTTCAAATCCAGTGGTTCCTTAAAGATTTCTTCTTTAAACTTGCGTCAAGTACATGTTGCTGATCCAAACACAGATGTGGTAAGTGTAATGAGACAGAATTGTTCAGGGAGCTAGTGGCATAGTGGTAGTGTCCCTACCTTTGAGCCTGGTCGGCTGAGTTCAAGGCCCATCAGCTACAGAGGAGGGAAATAAGATCTCTGAACGGGTGGATTAGAAAATATAATGCAGGGATGGGTTTGCAGAACTGTCCCAGTCTGGGAGTAGTCTATGTACACCATGGTGGTGTCTCTATTTTGATGCTCAACAATAAAAGATGCTTCTTTTCAGTTGTGCTTCTTGAGTTATTGTAGAGTGAAAGTTTACTATATTGATTCCTGGGATGACAGGACTGATGATGAGGAGAAAATGAATGGGTTGAGATTATATTTTCTGATGTTTAAAAGAACAGGAGGTATCTGATAGAAACCTATAAAATTCTAACAGAATTCAGCAGGTTAGATATAGGAAGGATGTTCCTGATAGTGAGGAGCCCAGAAACGGTGGGGGGAGGGGTCATAATTAAGGTTAAGAGGTAAATCTTCTAGGAATGAGATGAGGAGAATTTCTTCATCAGAGCTTTGTGAACCTACGGAATTCACTGCCACAAAATGAGTGAGGCCGAAATATTATGTGTTTTCAAGAAGAAGGTAGTCACAACTCTTGTATCCAAAGGGATATGGAGGAGGCTGGGATTAGAGTATTGAGCTCGATGATCAGCCATTGAACGGCAGAGCTGACTTGAGAGTTCAAATGGACAACACCTGCTCCTATATTCTATATTGCTATGTTAGTGTGCCTCATAAACATATCTTTAATGCACTGCAATATCCAATACTTAGCAGAGCTGTATTCAAATAAAATTTGGCATGGAGTGACAGTGATTCAAAACTTGGTTAAACAAGTAGCTTTTAAGGAGAGAAGAAAGAGGGTGAGGAGCAGTGGGGAGACAATGGCCTAGTGGTATTATTGTTGGTCTGTTAATCCCAGAGACCCAGCTAACATTCTGGGGACTCAGGTTCAAAACCTACTACAGCAGATCGTAGAATTTGAATTCAATAAAATATCTGGAAGTAAGAATCTAATGATGACCATGAATCCGTTATTGATTGTCGGGGGAAAAACCCATCTGGTTCACTAATGCCTTTTAGGGAAGGAAACTGCCATCCTTACCTGGTCTGGCCTACATGTGACTCCAGACCCACAGCAATATTAAGGAGTTAATGATAGTTCCATATTGGAAGTGCTTGGATAAAACTCTAAAGACTTGAAGCTGAACTTGTTTAAAGTGTGGTATATGACAGCTTCAGGAATCAGCCATCCGAGGTTTCAGCCCAGGGGTTAAAGTCACGGTTACATAGAACATAGAACATATCAGTGCAGAAGAGGCCCTTCGGCCCTCGATGTTGCGTCGACCTGTGAACTAATCTAAGCCCCTCCCCCTACACGATCCCATCATCATCCAAATGCTGATCCAACGACTGTTTAAATGCCCCTAATGTGGCTGAGCTAACTACACTGGCAGGGAGGGCGTTCCATGCCCTTACCACTCTGAGTAAAGAACCTGCCTCTGACATCTGTCTTAAATCTATTGCCACTCAATTTGTAGCTATGCCCCCTTGCACAAGCCGACATCATCATCCTCGGAAAAAAACTCTCACTGTCCACCCTATCTAATCCCCTGATCATCTTGTATGTCTCTATTAAATCCCCTCTTAGCCTTCTTCTCTCCAATGAGAACAGACCCTAGTCCCTCAGCCTGTCTTCCTAAGACCTTCGCTCCAGACCAGGCAACATCCTGGGAAATCTCCTCTGCATCTTTTCCAATGCTTCCACATCCTTCCTGTAATGGGGCGACCAGAACTGCACACAATATTCCAAATGAGGCCGCACTAGCGTTTTGTACAGTTGCAGCATGACATCACGGCTCCGGAACTCAATCCCTCTACCAATAAAACCTAACACACCATAAGCCTTCTTAACAGCATTGTCAACCTGGGTGGCAACTTTCAGGGATCTGTGTACATGGACACCAAGATCCCTCTGCACATCTACACTGCGAAGAATCTTTCCATTGGCCCAGTATTCTGCCTTCCTATTATTCTTCCCAAAGTGAATCACCTCACAGTTTAGAACATAGAACATTACAGCACAGTACAGGCCCTTCGGCCCTCGATGTTGTGCCGACCTGTCATACCGATCTCAAGCCCATCTAACCTACACTATTCCATGTACATCCATATGCTTATCCAATGACGACTTAAATGTACCTAAAGTTGGCGAATCTACCACCGTTGCAGGCAAAGCATTCCATTCCCTGACTACTCTCTGAGTAAAGAAACTACCTCTGTCATCTATCCTATATCTTTCACCTCTCAATTTAAAGCTATGCCCCCTCGTGCTCGCCGTCACCATCCTAGGAAAAAGGCTCTCCCTATCCACCCTATCTAACCCTCTGATTATTTTATATGTTTCAATTAAGTCACTTCTCAACCTTCTTCTCTCTAATGAAAACAGCCTCAAGTCCCTCAGCCTTTCCTCATAAGACCTTCCCTCCATACCAGGCAACATCCTAGTAAATCTCCTCTGCACCCTTTCCAAAGCTTACACATCCTTCTTATAATGCAGTGACCAGAACTGTACGCAATACTCCAAGTGTGGCCGCACCAGAGTTTTGTACAGCTGCAGCATAGTTTTGTACAGCCGCAGCATAAGTTTTGTACAGCTGCAGCATAAATTATCTGCATTGAACTCCATTTGCCACCTTTCAGGCCAATTCTGCAGTTTATCCAAGTCTCCCTGCAACCTGCAACATTCTTCCACACTGTCCACCACTCCACCGACTTTAGTGTCATCTGCAAACTTACTAACCCATCCACCTATGCCTGCGTCCAAGTCATTTATAAAAATGACAAACAGCCTTAGACCTTAGGCCTATTGAGGTGTGAGTACTGTAGAAGAGTTGACGTTGGGCATTCTAAAAGGGATTATTTTGAAATTTACAAAGAAATGTTTTGTGATGAATGGAACTTCCTGTATGTTTAAAACTTTGAATTTGTATTGTAAGTAGTTAGGTTGGTTTATTCTACTTTAACTTCATTTTTCTTGCTTCATAAACTTCTATTTTATTTGGAAATATTGCGTGCTTCAGTCTTAGTCAAAGACCAGATCATTAAAACCAAAAATAAGAGCATAAGAATGAGAAGTAGGGGTAGGCACATTTCAGTGCCTTGTCCCCGCTGTGCCATTCAATACTGGCTGATCTATCCTTGGCCTTAACTCCATTTGTCTGCACGACCCCTACAACTCTTTAACCCATTGTCTGTCTTGTTTGCCACCCACTGTACTCTGGGGTAGTGAATTCCACAGATTCACAATCTTTTGTTTTAAATCCATCACTTTTAGTATAAAACTCATCCTGAATTGCTCCACAAGGGAAACATCATTCTATATCTAGTTTGGCAATTCCTTTCTATATAGTATACACTTCAATTAGATCTTACGAGGAAAGGCTGAGGGACTTGAGGCTGTTTTCATTAGAGAGAAGAAGGTTGAGATGTGAATTGATTGAGACATATAAAATAATCAGAGGGTTAGACAGGGTGGATAGGGAGAGCCTTTTTCCGAGGATGGTGACGGCGAGCACGAGGGGGCACAGCTTTAAATTGAGGGATGAAAGATATAGGACAGATGTCAGAGGTAGTTTCTTTACTCAGAGAGTAGTAAGGGAATGGAACGCTTTGCCTGCAACGGTAGTAGATTCGCCAACTTTAGGTACGTTTAAGTCGTCATTGGATAAGCATATGGACGTACATGGAGTAGTGTAGGTTAGATGGGCTTGAGATCGGTATGACAGGTCAGCACAACATCGAGGGCCGAAGGGCCTGTACTGTGCTGTAATGTTCTATGTTCTATGTTCTATGTTCTGACATTAGTGAATACAGGTCCAAACTATTCAATCTCTCCTAATGAATTTTGCATCTCTGGAATTAATCCAGTGAACTTTCTGAGAGCTGTCGCCAATGCAATTATGCCCAAAACAAAATACTATCGACCAGGCCAGATGTGAATGAGGGTTCTGGCTTGTCCTGTGATAACATCAGCTCTGATCATATAAATGGAAGAAGGAGCCACAAATGGAGATCTGCATGTTAAATTTCAGTTGATGGGTCTTGAACCAATTGATTCTAGTAAATAACAGATAATAAATAACAGTGCTAAATATATAAAGAGGTTGAGGAGGACAGGGAGGGATAACTCTCTGCAGTTGCACTCACAATAAATGCCTGGTGCCAATAATCAGAGTGGTCTTCAGTCCAGAGGCTGGCAAGAATCTGAAAGTGGGCAAGGAAAGAAGGAATGGAATTAAAATGAGAGAAAATGCATTGGGTAGAATTGATGCAAGCTAATGGGTCTTGTTTGTAAATTTTGAAAAGATAGCAGAAATATGAGAAAGGAGGATCCTAATATTTAAAGAGAAAGTAAACATACATTTACAGAATAAAAACAGCAAACAACAAGGCATATCTGAGAGCTGATCAATGTTAGAGTTGCTTATATTTTGACTCACAGAGATTTGAAGATTGGCCGAGAGCAAGGATTCACATTTCAAGGAGATCTCCATGTTATTGCTGGGCTGTGAAAGGTTTCCTGAGGGGCTGAAGGGTTGAAAAGATGATTCCATCCCTGTAGCATGAATGGAGTAAGACATTGTTAAGCATTACAAAAGCATACATGCTCAAATACTAAAATTCCACCTAAAATTTTAACTTATTCTCACCACATTATAACTTTCACTATCAACATCCACATGGTAAAATTACATTAAAATTGGGAAAGAAAATAGCAAGGCATGTATCTGATGTCTGATGCAAGCATCTTCTTGACTTAAAAATCGTTATTCCTAGTTCATAGAGTCATAGGAACATAAAACCCAAATACAGGAGTAGACAATTCAGCCACTCAAATCTGCTCTGCCATTTTATACCATCATCAATGATTTCATCTCGGCCTCAACCCCACTTGCCTGCTTGTTCCCTGTTACCCTTTAACCTGTTGTTAATTAAAACTCTCTCCCATCCTTTTGTTTATTCAGTTTCCCATTATCCACTCATTCTGGGGTAGTGAATTCCACAGGCTCATGGTCCTTTGAGAGAAGTAATACCTCTGTCATCTCTTAGCCCAAGACTATGAGCTCTCATTCTAGATTACCCTATAAGGGGAAACATCTGTTTTACGTCTACTTTGCCAATTCTGTTTAGCATCTTACTACCTCAATTATAATATCTCTCAGTCTTTGTAACTCCAGAGGAGATAGGACTAAATGACATAGGTAGAAAAAGGGATGTGGTCCTGAAAGCAGAAATTAGGAAGCTGGGAAGTGGATTAAAAAACAGGACCCAAAACGTGGTGAGTGATAATAGGAACTGCAGATGCTGGAGAATCCGAGATAACAAGATATAGAGCTGGATGAACACAGCAGGCCAAGCAGCATCTTAGGAGGAGGAAGGCTGATGTTTTTGGCCTAGACCCTTCATCAGAAATATCTCTAGTTTACTTCTGGTGCCACGAGTGAGTGAATATTGGAATAGGAGGTTAGTTCGGATGAAGGCACAGCTGAAGATATGGTGCAGGGCTTCAGATTTCTGTGCTTTGGAAGTGTCATGGTGTTTGTGGAACCTGTAGAAGGCGGAAGGGTCACACCTAAACTGGAATGGGACCAGCATTCTTGAGGGGAGATTTGCTTGTGCTGTTGAGGGTTTAAACCAATTTGGCAGGGAGATAGGATCTAGATAAAATGTTCAGCAGGGAAGATGAGTGGCTAGAACTAGAAGTGATAGAAATTGAGTCAGGAAAGCATAGACATTATAGGCCAGTTAAGGAACAAGGAAATTTAGCAAGGTTGAATGGTATTTATTTTAAAGGTAGGTGTCTGATGATAGTAGTCGAGGTATAGAGTTTAAGAGTAAGGACATTGTGCATGACCTGTACAAAACATTAGTATAAACAGCTATATATTGTGTGCAGTTCTGGAATCCATTTTATAGGAGGAATGTGATAGCATTGAAGAGAATGCAGTGAAGATTTACCAGGATATTGTTGGGCTACAGCATTTCAGTTTTGAAAAGAGATTAAACAAACTGGAGTTGTTTTCCTTGGAACAGAGAAAACTGAGAAGTGACATGAGATATATAAAATTATGAGGGGAACAGATAAGGTAGATAGGAAGAAATGTTACCCCTTATTGGAAGGATCAATGAAGAGGGGACGTAGATTTAAGATAAAGGAAAGAAGGTTTAGAGGAAATGTGAAGAAAAACATTTTCACCCAGAGGATGGTGAGAATCTGGAACTCAGTGGATGTAAGAGTGGTAGAGGCAGAAATCCTAATAACATGTAAGAAGTATTTAGATGTGTGTTTGCAATGCTAAGGCATACAAGTCAATGGGCCAAGTGCTACAAAATGGGATCAGAATAGTTCGGTGGTTGTTTTTGACTGACGTGAATGCAATGGGCCCAGGGGCCTTTTTATGAGCTGTAGACCTCTATGACTCTATGACTGCTCAATCTCTCTTGAGGTTTTTGTCTCATCTCTGGAATCAATATAGTGAATTTCTTCTGAACTGACTCCAATGGAACAGCATTCCAAAAACTGCGCACAATATTGTCGGTGCAGTCTTACTAATGCCTTGCACAGCTGAGGCAACACTTTACTACACGATACTCTGTTCTTCAGCAATAGATGCAAAAATTTCATTTGCCTTCCTTATTACCTTATTATATCCTTATTATTTGTCGAGGAAGATCTGCCTACCGAGTCAGTATGGGTGGAAATTAGGAACAGCAAGGGAGTAGTCACCTCGTTAGGGGTTTACTACAGGCCCCCCAATAGCAGCAGGGAGATTGAAGAAAGCATAGGTCGGCAGATTTTGGAAAAGTGTGGACGTAGTAGGGTTGTTGTAATGGGTGACTTTAACTTTCCCAATATTGATTGGAACCTCCTTCGAGCAGAAGATTTGAATGGAGCTGTTTTTGTAAGGTGTGTTCAGGAGGGTTTCCTAACTCAGTACGTTGACAGGCCAACGAGGGGAGAGGCCATTCTAGACTTGGTGCTCGGAAACGAGCCGGGGCAGGTATCAGATCTTGTGGTGGGAGAGCATTTTGGTGATAGTGACCATAACTGCCTCACATTCTACATAGCTATGGAGAAGGAGAGGATTAGGCAAAATGGGAGGATATTTAATTGGGGAAGAGGAAACTATGATGCGATTAGACATGAGTTAGGAAGAATGGACTGGGGGCAATTGTTCCATGGTAAGGGAACTATAGACATGTGGAGACTGTTTAAGGAACAGTTGTTGCGAGTGATGAATAAATATGTCCCTCTGAGACAGGCAAGAAGGGGTAAGATAAAGGAACCTTGGATGACGAGAGCGGTGGAGCTTCTTGTGAAAAGGAAGAAGGTAGCTTACATAAGGTGGAGGAAGCTAGGGTCAAGTTCAGCTAGAGAGGATTACACGCAGGCAAGGAAGGAGCTCAAAAATGGTCTGAGGAGAGCCAGGAGGGGGCACGAGAAAGGCTTGGCAGAACGGATTAGGGAGAACACAAAGGCATTTTACACTTATGTGAGGAAAAAGAGAATGGTCAAAGAAAGAGTAGGGCCGATCAGGGATAGATTAGGGAACTTGTGTGTGGAGTCTGAGGAGGTAGGGGAAGCCCTAAATGAGTTTTTTGCTTCTGTCTCTACGAAAGAAACGAACTTTGTAGTGAATGAAACCTTTGAAGAGCAGGTGTGCATGCTGGAATGGATAGAGATAGAAGAAGCTGATGTACTGAAAATTTTGTCAAACATTAAGATTGAGAAGTCGCCAGGCCTGGACCAGATTTGTCCTCGGCTGCTTTGGGAAGCGAGATATGCAATTGCTTCGCCACTTGCGAGGATCTTTGCATCCTCGCTCTCCACTGGAGTCGTACCTGAGGACTGGAGAGAGGCAAATGTAATTCCTCTCTTCAAGAAAGGAAATAGGGAAATCCCTGGCAATTACAGACCAGTATGTCTCATGTCTGTCGTCTGCAAGGTGTTAGAAAGGATTCTGAGGGATAGGATTTATGACCATCTGGAAGAGCATGGCTTGATAAAATGCAGTCAACACGGCTTTGTGAGGGGCAGCTCATGCCTCACAAACCTTATCGAGTTCTTTGAGGATGTGACTAGAATAGTTGATGAGGGTCGAGCTGTGGATGTGGTGTATATGGACTTCAGTAAGGCATTTGATAAGGTTCCCCATGGTAGGCTCATTCAGAAGGTTAGGAGGAATGGGATACAGGGGAACTTAGCTGTCTGGATACAGAATTGGCTGGCCAACAGAAGGCAGCGAGTGGTAGTAGAAGGAAAATATTCTGCCTGGAAGTCAGTGGTGAGTGGTGTTCCGCAGGGCTCTGTCCTTGGGCCTCTACTGTTTATAATTTTTATTAATGACTTGGATGAGGCGATTGAAGGATGGGTCAGCAAGTTTGCAGACGACACAAAGGTTGGAGATGTCATTGACAGTATAGAGGGCTGTTGTAGGCTGCAGCGGGACATTGACAGGATGCAGAGATGGGCTGAGAGGTGGCAGATGGAGTTCAACCTGGATAAATGCGAGGTGATGCTTTTTGGAAGGTCGAATTTGAAAGCTGAGCACAGGATTAAGGATAGGATTCTTGGCAGTGTGGAGGAACAGAGGGATCTTGGTGTGCAGATACATAGATCCCTTAAAATGGCCACCCAAGTGGACGGGGTTATTAAGAAAGCATATGGTGTTTTGGCTTTCATTAGCAGGGGGATTGAGTTTAAGAGTCGTGAGATCTTGTTGCAGCTCTATAAAACTTTGGTTAGACGGCACTTGGAATACTGCGTCCAGTTCTGGTCGCCCTATTATAGGAAAGATGTGGATGCTTTGGAGAGGGTTCAGAGGAGGTTTACCAGGATGCTGCCTGGACTGGAGGGCTTATCTTATGAAGAGAGGTTGACTGAGCTTGGACTTTTATCATTGGAGAAAAGGAGGAGGAGAGGGGACCTAATTGAGGTATACAAGATAATAAGAGGCGTAGATAGAGTTGATAGCCAGAGACTATTTCCCAGGGCAGAAATGGCTAACACGAGGGGTCATAGTTTTAAGCTGGTTGGAGGAAAGTATAGAGGGGATGTCAGAGGCGGGTTCTTTACACAGAGAGTTGTGAGAGCATGGAATGCGTTGCCAGCAGCAGTTATGGAAGCAAGGTCATTGGGGTCATTTAAGAGACTGCTGGACATGCATATGGTCACAGAAATTTGAGGGTGCATACATGAGGATCAATGGTCGGCACAACATTGTGGGCTGAAGGGCCTGTTCTGTGCTCTTCTGTTCTATGTTCTATGTTCTACCTGTTGTGCCTGCAAATCAGCTTCTGTAATTTGTGCATGAAGACACCTAAATTCCTCTGCACAAACGCACTCAAGTTTCTCTCCATTTAGATAATAAGTTTCCTTTCTATTCTTCAAACCAAAATGGATAACCTCACACTTAACCGTGTTAAACTTCATCTGCTACATTTTGGCTCATTCACCAAACTTATCTATATCTATTTGTACATTTCTTATTTCTTTATTGTAACTTACTTTCCCACCTATTTTCCTGACAGCTGCAAATTTAACGATATACTTTGATATCCCTGCATCCAAGTCTTTAAGATAGATTGTAAATAGCTGGAGCTCAAGGACTGAACCCTCAGGCACCCCAAAAGTTATATTTTGCCGATTAGTAAAAGATCCATTTATCCCAATTCTCTGCTTTCTGTTTGTTAACCACTCCTCTATCCAAACTAATAAATTACCCCAATCCCTTGAGATATTACCCTATGTATTAATCTTCATGTGACACCTTATCAAAAGCTTTCCAGATATAGAATCAGAGATAATGGGAACTGCAGATGCTGGAGAATCCAAGATAACAAAGTGTGAAGCTGGATGAACACAGCAGGCTCAGCAGCATCTCAGGAGCACAAAAGCTGACGTTTCAGGCCAGATATAGAATATCTGGATTGCCATTACCCACTTGCTAGTCACATCTTCAAAGAATGCTAGCAAATTAGCCACACGATTCACCCTTCATAAAGCCATGCTGACTGTAATAGATTGTGTTTTGCTTTTCCTAATGTTCTATATTACTTCCTTTATAGTGGATCTAACAATTTCCCAATGACAGATGTTAAACTGACTGGTTCATAGTTTCCTACATACTTCCTCCAGTGATTTTTGGAATATTATAACTAATGGATGCATTATCTCTGCTGTCATTCCTTTAAGACCCTAAGCTGTATGTCATCAAGCCTTGGGGTTTTGTCTGTCTTCAACTCAAACAGTTTGCATAGTACTTCTTCCTAGTGAAGATGAGTGTTCCAAGTTTCACCCTTTCTATAGCCTCTGCATTTCTTGTTACTATCAGGATGGTAGTAATGTCCTTCACTGTGAAAACAGAGGCAAAATATTGAACTAGTGTGTCCACCGATTCTGAACATTTTGCTACTAATTCCCCAGTCTTATCATCATGCACTTTAGCCACCCTCTTCCCTTTATATATTTGTAGAAGATTTTGCTCTCTGATTTTATATTTTGTGCTAGTTTTCTTTCATAATTTACTACATTATCATCATAAACTTAGCTCTTTCTATTACCTTTTTCTTGGTAAACCTTTGTTGATCTTTAAAAGATTCCCAATCTTCCGGCTGGCCTCTGGCCTTCGCAATATGGTACAACTTAGCTGATGTCACTGTTATCTCTAGCTTCCTTGCTTCGTCAAGGATATTTTTCCTCCTTTTACAATCTTTCTTCCTCTTTGGAATATATTTTAATCAGGAGGAATGCAATGTCTCCTTAAACATCAGCCACTGCTCATCAAGCGTCTTGCCTTTTTAGTCTTACTGCTCAGTCCGCTAGGGTGAAATCTGTGCTCGTGCAAATGTAATTACCTTTGATAATTCCCACATATTAGTGTTGGACTTCAGTCTCTCGCCTTCAAACTGATTTTGGAATTCTAGAATCCTATGATCACTCTTCCCTCGAGGTTCTTTTACAATAAGTTCATTCATTAATCCCACCTCATGGCACAATATGAAATCTAAAATAGCCTGCTCCCTGGTTAGTTCCACAACATATTGCTCCAAGAAAAAAATCTCTAATGCATTCATTGAACTCTCCCTCAAGTCCACCCTTGCCAACTCAATTAATCCATTCTATAAGCATATTAAAATCAATCATGGTGATTGCTGTACCTTTCTTACAAGCTGTTAATATTTCCTGGTTTATACTGCTCCCTGCTGTGGAACTGCTGTTTGGGGACCTAGACATCATTTCCATCAGGAATTTCTTTCCTTTGCTATTTCTTATTTCTATCCAAACTGATTCTACATCTTGATCTCCAGTGTCATTATGATTTCTCACTGCAGCACAGATCTCTTGCTTTACAGCAAAGCCACAACATCTCCTTTCCTTCCTGCCTATCATTTCAAAACACTAACTACACTTGCATATTCAATTCCACACTTGAACTTGCTGCAACCATGCCTCAGGAATCATCAGCAACTCATACCCAGTCACCTTTATTTGCGCTGTTAACTCATTAATTTTATCCTGTATGCTTCATGCATCTAGATACAAAGCCTATGAGCTTGTTCTATTATTAAATATCACTCTTCCTGTGTGATTCCTTGATGCAATATGACATTCACACATTCTGTTCCTTCTTTTTATTTTCTGTTAACAATCAGCCTCATCACTAACTTTTCTTTATTAATTCATGGGATAAGGGCAGCATTTATTGTCCATCCCTAATTGCCCAGAGGGCAGTTAAGAGTCAACCACATTGCTGTGGGTCTGGAGGCACATGTAGGCCAGACCAGATAAGGATGGCAATTTCTTTCCCTAAAGGACATTAGTGAACCAGATGGGTTTCTCCGACAATCGGCAATGGATTCACAGTCATCATTAGGTTCTAAATTCCAGCTATTTTATTGAATTTGAATTCCACCATCTGCCATGGTGGGATTCAATCCTGAGTCCCCAGAACACTATCTGGGTCTCTGGATTAACAGTCCATCAATAATACCACTAGGCCATCACCTTCCCATCCTAATCTGCACTCCTACATTCTCCTTTAACTTTGATTTTATAATTTTCCATGCAACTGAACTCTCCCCCTCACTATTTAGTTTGAAGCTCCATCTACGGCCCTAGTTATTTGAATCTCCAAGACTCTGGTCCCAGCATGATTCAGGTGGAGCCTTTCCCATAGGAATAGCACCTTCCTTACCCAGTACCAGTGCCAATGCTCCAAGAATTCAAACTTGTTTTGTCCACACCAAACTTTAAGCCATACACTTATCGCTTTAATCTTATTCACGTTGTGCCAATTAGCTCATGGCTCAGGTCCTATCCCCCATTACTCATTAGTGTGGGAGGCCAAAGGCAGAGTGACTGAACAGCAGTATCCTTGTTCTGGGTATGGTAACAGAGTAAAGTGACCATCTTCACCCGTTGCTCAAATGTTTGTGATACATTACACTTTCAGAGTAAGTTGAGATAGTTTGAGCTCTGTTTTCACTTTTTCACGGGATATGGCCATCGCTGGCTAGGCCAGCATTAATAGGGTCACAGAGTCACACAGCATGGAAACAGACCCTTTGGTCCAACCTATCCTTGTTGATCAGGTTTCTCAAATTAGTGTCACTTCCCTGCATTTGGCCCATAACCCTCTGAACCTTTCCTATTCATCTATCTGTCCAAAAGATGTTTAAATGTTGTAACTGAACCTGCATCCACCCCTTCCTCTGGCAGTTATTCCATGAACACACCACTCTCTGTGTGAAACAGTTACCCCTCTTAAATCTTTCCCCCTTACCTTAAATCAATGTCCCCTAATTTTGAACTTCCACACCCTGGCAGGAAGACCTTTGCTATTTATCTTATCTCTGCCCCTCATGATTTTATTAACCTCTAGAAGGTCACCCCTCAACTTCCTACATTCCAGTGAAGAAAGTCCCAGCCTATCCAGCCTCGTCTTATAATTCAAACCCTCTAGTCCTAGCACCATCTTGTAAATCTTTTCTGAACCCTCTCCAATTAAATAATATCCTTCCTATAGCAGGGTGACCAGAGATGGGCACAGTACTCCAACAGTGGCCTCACCAATGTCCTGCAGAACCTCAACATGATGGCCCACTCCTATACTCATTGGTGTCAGCCATGAAGACAAGCTGCAAATCCAATTTGCCTTGAGTGTTTCTGGTATTTTATGGTCAATTTCCATTAATGTCAACAGTCATTGTATGAATATCCTAAGAGCTTCAGCTGAAAGTTTCACTAAACTTTAACTGGCTACAGAAAAGCAGTCCATTAAATAAGATTATCTTCCCTCCATTATTACCTTTCATGTTAGACAAGTAAAGACTCCAGGTCAACTTTCTCAAGTCTGGTAGCAAAGCATGGTTGAGCAAAACATATCGTTTGAATTTCATGTTCGGCCATTTCTGTTGTAAGCCACATCAAAAGCATTGGCATATCCTTTGGAGGTGGAAGAAATCTTTATTAAGATTCAAACCTATCAGCTTTGACAAATGAAACTATTGTATTATACAACAATGTCATGTTGTCGCTTTAATAATATGAATTTTATTTTCCCTTTGTAACTTATTTTAATTTATGTTATGATATGTTATCGAGTCATGGTGAAGAGGGTAGCTGTCGCTAGTGTGCCGCTGCCTTCAAGATGCACAAAGATCCATATCTTACTCTTAATGATCCAGCTGCGATAAAATTCAAAATTACAGTTAGCATGACTGTCACTGGCAGAGTCAGGTGATAAATGTTATCAGATCTATGCTGAAGAGGGCACAACTGTCGGTCACGAGGTTCCTTATACAATCTCCTGTTAAATATTTAAATACGGTTGCAAACACAATTTAGTAGAAGCATCGCCTGGAGGTCCTAAATTAATATGGATCATTTGTTGAGATTGTTACCATGGGAGTGATTAAATGGCCTTAGAACACAGATACGAAAATTAAGAAACTTAAAAGCTTTATGTTCTATGCTCTGCTTTAAATGTCACAAATGACATCAATAAAGTGAAAAAAGTATTTTTAAATTTATAACAATGAAATCAGGTAAATTAGAAAGAAAACCTAGCAAATGGAACAACTGATAACAATGGGAAGTGATGGTATCCCCAAAAGGCATAAAAGGGGAAGCAAAAGATGGGAGAGTCAAAAATTAAAATTAAATTTAAATTTAAAATAAAATTTTAAAAGGAGGCACAAGAACAGGAAGAGGAAGGACAGTCTGTAGTGGGTGGCAGGGTGGCTCATAGCACCAGGGACCTGGGTTCGACTCCCACTCTGAGTCACGGTGTGGAGTTTGCACACTTGCCTCTTGCCTATGTGGGTTTCTGTTGGGTATTCGGTTTCCTCCTTCAATCTAAAGATGTGCAGGCTAAGTGGATTAGCCATTGTAAATGTGGTGCTATGGGGATTGGGTGATGGTCTGGGTCTGGGCCTGGGCAGGATGGTCCTCGGATGATTTGTGTAGATTAGATGTTCCAAATGGCCTCTTTCTGCTCTGTAGGGTCTCTATGATTCTCTCTATATAGCCCGCTGAGATTGCACCAACATTCAATATGATCAAAATCAGTGTTACTTTCCCATTCTATTACCAAATCCTTCAATTCCCCTCTCCATAAATCTATCAATCCCATGTGTGAACATTGTCAAGGACTCAGTATGCATAGCCTTGTGAGGTAGAGAATTACAAAGATTCACAATCTTCTTAGATTCTTGGGACATTGGAACTAGTTTTGGGGATGGATGCTTTATTCAAGAGGGACTGGGATGGTATCAGTCTTCTCAAGGGGAGGCTTACTCATGTGTTTGGGAATAGTTTAAATTAATTTAGCAGGAAGATGGATATTAACATATAGGAATGGAAAAGGTGAACATGTTGCAGAAGAAAGTAGCACCATAATAGACTGAAGCAGACTGAGAAGGACCATGAAGAATACAAAGGTGGCCTGAGAAAGCATGTAAGTAAGCATACAAAATATGCTGAATATGACTGGTGAGCTAAAGCAAAAACAGCCATGTGGCTATACGATGCAGTAGTGATGACAGGAATATAGTTTAAAAATGGTGAGGGCTGGACATTTAATACTCAAGGATGCAAAGTGATTTGAAAAGATCGGTAAGCCAGAGGAGTAAAAATGTTGACTACAGCCAAGGAAGTGCTCCGTCATTCAGAAATTCTTTTGCCTTCTTATTCCAATACTATCCCAATTAATGTTTGAGTAATTGAAGTTGTACAAAAATCACCACACTCTACTCCTTGTTAACTAACTAGCTACTTACAGTGTGAAAAAGATTAATCTTGCATTGTATTTGCTTCTTCTGCACTTCAGATCTGTGCCCCTTACTCTTGATCTGGCTGTGAGTGGGAAGAATTTCTCATCATGTATCCTGTCCAGACAGTTGATGTTTTTGAAAATTTTTATCAAATTTACCCTTAGATTCTCCTTTCTAAGTAAAACAGTCCTAATTGATATGCAAAACCAAAGTTTCTGTTCCCTGAAATCTTGCAAATCTCTTTTGTTCTTTCTCCTAAGTGTACACATTCCTTCTGAAGTGTCCAGAATTGTCTACAACATTTCTTCTGTGGTCACTTGCTCCAGTTGGACACAGTGTAGCGTGCTGAATTTATCAGTCATGCACAGTCACGGGTGTTCTTCAAAACATCTCCAGACGTGTCCAAGCATTGGAACTTGATCTTCAACAAGCTTATCAGCTGCTTCATTGTGGCCCAGTGGAATAGTGGACTGGGCTATATCTACATCTGACCTCAGTCAGGCAGTTGCATAACACAATTAACAGACACAGTTGCAAAGGATAAACTTTATCTGCCAACAGCCATCTTGTAAGGCTTCCGGCCCTTGATAGTTTAGCATACTCCTCCAGACAGCGGGACATCGAGAACTCCAAGGAGGAGGACATGGAGTGCCTTCACATAGACCTTTTACACAGGGATCTAATTCTGATAAATGCAGCACAAGCCACATCAGGCCAACAGTAGTAGATTGTGGTGCTGCATGATTGTCATAGTTTGTTTTCTCCATCTCACTTCATCTGACAATAGCAATATTACATAAAAGAGGATATTGGAGAAGGGTCTCGGCCTAAAACATCAGCTTTCCTGATCCTCTGATGCTGCTTGGCCTGCTGTGTTCATCCAGCTCCACACCTTTATTGGAGATACTGACAGTTCAAGATGAGCGGAAATCAGTTCTGTTTCCTTGTACAGCAAATGAGATCTTGATTGTTTTTGTGAATTGTGGCATGCAGGTTCCATTTTTAAGGTTTCCTGTGTTTACATCTGCTTCACAGAAATGATTACCTTCTATTTGTAATAATCAATGATTTTGGACATTGTTGACTGGTCAGCATTTTTATTGACCGTCCCTAGTTGCCCTTTTTGAACTGCTGCAGTCCATCTGCTGCAGGTTGATCTACGATGCCCTTAGGGAGTGAATTCCAGAATTGTGATCCAGCAACAGACAATATATTTCCAAGTCAGGATGGTAAGTGGCTTGGAGGAGAACTTGAAGGGGTGGTGTCCCCTTGTCCTTCTAGATGGAAGTTGTTGTCGTTTGGAAGGATCTTTGATGATTTTCTACAGTGTAACTTGTACATAGTACACATTGCTGCTACTGAGTGTTGGTACAGTGGGTGTGGTGGAAATTAAACAGGCTGCTTTGTTCTGGATGGTGTCAAACTTCTTGAGTGTTGGTGGAGCTGCACCCATCCATCCAACATATTCCTGACTTGTGTCTTGTAGATGGTGGACAGGGTTTGGGGAGTCAGGAGCTGAGTTACTCGCTGCAGTATTCCCAACTTTTGGCCTGGTCTTGTAGCCCCTGTATTTATATGGTGAGTCCAGTTGAGTTTCTGGTCAATGGTAAGCCCCAGAATGTTGATAGTGGGGGATTCAGTAATGATAACACTGTTGAATATCATGCAGCTGTAGCTATATTGTCTTATATTAGTGGTGGTCATAGCCTGGAATTAGGGTGGTATGAATGTCACTTGCAACTTGCCAGCACAAGCCTGAATACTGACCAGATCTTGTTGCATTTGGACTGAGAGTGCTTCAGTATCTGAGGAGTTGTGAATGGTGTTAAACATTGTTCATCAATGTTTGCACAACATTCAGTACCATCCATGACTCCTCAGATACTGAAGCAACTATATTCAAATGCAGCAAGATCTGGACAATATCTAGGCTTGGGCTGACAAGTGGCAAGTAACATTTGTGCCACACAAGTGCCAGGCTATGACCATCACCAAGATAAGACAATCTAAGCATTGCCTTTTGACATTCAATGGTGTTAACAACACTGAATCCCGAACTATCAACATCTTGAGGTGACGAAAAACTCAACTGGATTCACCATACAAGCACAATGGCTACAAAAGCAAGTCAGAGGCTAGGAATACAATGGTGAGTAACTCACCTCTTGATTCCCTAAAGTCTGTCGGCCATATATAAGGCCCCCGTCTACACTATGATAGAATACTTCCCACTTGCCTGAATGGATGCAGCATTCAAGAAACCTTCAATATCTCCCTGGACAAAGCAACCTGCTTAATTAGCACCACATCCACAAGCATCTACTTCCATCATCGATGCTCAACAGCAGCAATATGTATTATCTACAAGATGCACTCAGAAATTTACCAAAGATCTTTAGAAAGCACTTTCCAAACTGACGACCAAATCCTGCCAGAGCAGATTTTGGAATTTGAATTCAATAAAACATTTGGAATTAAGAATCTAATGAAGACCATGAATCCATTGTCGATCATTGGGAAAAAATCCATCTGGCTCACTAATGTCCTTTAGGGAAGGAAATTGCCATCCTTACTTGGTCGGGCCTACATGTGACTTCAGACCCACAACAATGTGGTTGACTCTGAACTGCCCTCTGGGCAATTAGAGATGGGCAATAAATGCTGCCTAGCCAGCGATGCCCACATCCTGTTAATGAATATATAAAGGACCTAGAAGGACAAGGGCTACAGATGGGTGTACCACCACCCTTGAGTTCCCCTCCAAGCCACTCATTATCATGACTTGGAAATATATTGCTGTTCTTTCACTGGGCCTGGATCAAAATCTTGGAATTCCTTCCCAAAGCCATTGTTGGTCAACCTACAGGACATGGGCTGTAGTGGTCAAAGAACTACCTTCTAACAGGCAACTAGGGATGGGTGATAAATGTACATCCTCACATCCTGAGTGAAAGGAAAAAGTTGTGACCACAAATTGAGAAAATACTCAGCTGCAGAGAATGATAGGGCGTGTGCGCAGTATTCGGCAGCAGCACTTGACGTAGATCAGCAAGTTTGTTTGGTAGATTGTGTTTGGTTTCACCTATTATTTTCTTCAGATATTCATGGACGGATAGGCATTATCTATGCATAGTGAGATGGGACAGGCATTTTACATTGAGTCACTTGTGCAAACAATTAAATATACTGATCAAACTTTTGAAATTGTTGCGGAGAAGAAAAATATCCGTAGTTAATGTCATGAACTGAACTGGCAAATTATACCTCATAATGAACAGATTACATCAGGTAAATGTTTACAAAATTTAATGCAGCACTAGAAATGTTCTTAAATGAAATTGTACATTAGCCAGGCTGTCAAAGGAAACAAACTCATCAATCCTTCTTGTACCAGACCCAGGATGGTTTCATCTTGCAGTGTTTGCCAGTGAAGTGGTTAGCAATGTGTTCCTCAGAGGAAGTGTTTGTCTGATCTGTGAGTACTGTGGGCACTTCCTGTTGAGGACAATGAAAATACTGGTTGTGAATAATCATGTTGAACTCCCAAGTTAACTGTTTAGTAATATTAATAGATTGGCATCACTCACAAAGGCTATGAGAATCCTTTGAATACAACTGGTTGATTTGAATGACTTTCATCTCAGAGTTGCTGATGATTGCTTGTAAGTTGTATTGGTGTTATTTGTTAAGGCACCTTGCGTCATATTCACATTGTAAGGCTGAAGTATGAGATCAATGATTTCAAATCTTAATTAGATAACACACGATTACAATGATCAGAGAACACAGAATAGCCCATTTTGCCCCACGAACCCAATCCACTCAATCCTGCTCTCATCCTTCTTCATCTTACAACCACAGTGTGAACTGAATCATAAAAGTGTTACAACACAGAAAGAAATAATTTACCAAATCATGTCCGCACTCCAAATGTGCGTTATAGCTTTGTGCCATTCTTCTGCATTTTCCCCATAACCTTGCACATTGTTTCTATGCAAATAATCGTCCATCGCCCTTCCCACCCACCAACCACCGAATGTCTCAATTGAGCTTGCCTCTATTACACTTTGAGGTAGTGCATTCCGGACCTGAAATACTCACAAAAAAATGCTGGAGAACTTCAGCAGGTTGGACAACCCCTATGGACAGAAAACAGAATTAATCCAGTGAGCATTCTTCAGAACTGTTCGCTACTGGTGTTATGCTTTCCTGCTCATAGAAATAGGTCAGAATTAGAACTAAGGGATACTGGCTGATGAGCCATTTAGCCAAATTTGAGTGGCTGTCTGCCTGGATTAAACCAAACAGGAAGGGTTAAAATCATCTGTTTAATATTAATTGAGATTTTAACCTATTAATAATATGAATATGTGATTATAGAATGATATTAATAATCCAGCTGGCTGAAATTCTCTTACTTGCTTATCAGAAAAAGCACAAAAAAATCAGAAAACCCATTAATAGGAAGAAACATTCTTTTGCCTAAAAGAGCAATTTCCCTTTTTTCCCTTTTTACCAGACGTTTGCCAATTTGCTTAACCTTTCTGCACAGGTTCTCCAGCATCTGCAATTCCCATTATCTCTAACCTTTACGCATCTTGCTGCAGTTTTCTTGTGTTCATTCACAACTTATCCATGTCTTATGTCATCACATTTGGCCACCACGCCTGTCTCTTAATGCAAGACACTTGTATAACATAAGAAATTGCTGTTGCAGCATTTACCCCTGTGGCATGAAACTTATGAACTTGCCAGTCCAATAAAGACCTATTTATAGACTCAGAGTCATAGAACATAGAACATAGAACATTACAGCACAGTACAGGCCCTTCGGCCCTCGATGTTGTGCCGACCTGTCATACCGCTCTGAAGCCCATCTAACCTACACTATTCCACGTACGTCCATATGCTTATCCAATGACGACTTAAATGTACCTAAAGTTGGCGAATCTACTACCGTTGCAGGCAAAGCGTTCTATTGCCTTACTACTCTCTGAGTAAAGAAACTACCTCTGACATCTGTCCTATATCTTTCACCCCTCAATTTAAAGCTATGCCCCCTCGTGCTCGCCGTCACCATCCTCAGAAAAAGACTCTCCCTATCCACCCTATCTAACCCTCTGGTTATTTTATATGTTTCAATTAAGTCACCTCTCAACCTTCTTCTCTCTAATGAAAACAGCCTCAAGTCCCTCAGCCTTTTCTCGTAAGACCTTAGCTCCATACCAGGCAACATCCTAGTAAATCTCCTCTGCACCCTTTCCAAAGCTTCCACATCCTCCTTATAATGCGGCGACCAGAACTGCACACAATACTCCAAGTGCGGCCGCACCAGAGTTTTGTACAGCTGCAGCATAACCTCTTGGCTCCGGAACTCGATCCCTCTATTAATAAAAGCTAAAACACTGTATGCCTTCTTAACAGCCCTGTCAACCTGGGTAGCAACTTTCAAGGATCTGTGTACTTGGACACCGAGATCTCTCTGCGCATCAACACTACCAAGAATCTTACCATTAGCCCAGTACTTTGCCTTCCGATTACTCCTACCAAAGTGCATCACCTCACACTTGTCTGCATTAAACTCCATTTGCCACCTCTCAGCCCAGCTCTGCAGCTTATCTATGTCTCTCTGTAACCTACAACATCCTTCGTCACTATCCATAACTCCACCAACCTTAGTGACATCTGCAAATTTACTAACCCATCCTTCTACGCCCTCATCCAGGTCATTTATAAAAATGACAAACAGCAGTGGACCCAACACCGACCCTTGCAGTACACCACGAGTAACTGGACACCAGGATGAACATTTCCCATCAACTACCACCCTCTGTCTTCTTTTAGCAAGCCAATTTCCAATCCAAACTGCTATATCTCCCACAATCCCATTCCTCCGCATTTTGTACAATAGCCTATTGTGGGGAACCTTATCGAACGCTTTGCTGAAATCCATATACACCACATCAACCAGTTTACTCTCATCTACCTGTTTGGTCACCTTCTCAAAGAACTCAATAAGGTTTGTGAGGCACGACCTACCCTTCACAAAACAGTGCTGACTATCCCTAATCAATTTATTCTTTTCTAGATGATTACAAATCCCATCACTTATAACCTTTTCCAACACTTTACCAACAACTGAAGTAAGGCTCACTGGTCTATAAATACCAGGGTTGTCTCTACTCCCCTTCTTGAACAGGGGAACCACATTTGCTATCCTCCAGTCATCTGGCACTATTCCTGTGGACAATGACGAGTTAAAGATCAATGCCAAAGGCTCAGCAATCTTCTCCCTGGCTTCCCAGAGGATCCTAGGATAAATCCCATCCGGCCCAGGGGACTTACCTATTTTCACACTCTGTAGGATTTCTAATACCTCTTCCTTGTGAACCTCAATCCCACCTAGCCGAGTAGCCTGTATCTCAGTATTCGCCTCGACAACATTGTCGCTTTCTAGAGTGAATACTGTCGAAAAATATTCATTTAGTGCTTCCCCTATCTCCACACACAACTTCCCACTACTATCCTTGATTGGGCCTAATCTTACTCTCGTCATTCTTTTATTCCTTGTATACCTATAGAAAGCCTTAGGGTTTACCCTGATCCTAGCCGCCTACAACTTCTCCTGTCTCCACCTGGCTCTTCTGAGCTCTCTCTTTAGGTCCTTCCGGGCTACCTTGTAACCCTCAAGTGCCCTAACTGAGCCTTTACATCTCATCCTAACATAAGCCTTCTTCTTCCTCTTGACCAGAGATTCCACTTCCTTTGTAAACCACGGCTCCCGCGCTGTAAAGCTTCCTCCCTGCCTGACAGGTACATACTTATCTAGACACGCAGGAGCTTTTCCTTGAATAAGCTCCACATTTCTAATGTGCCCATCCCCCGCAGTTTTCTTCCCCATCCGATGTTCCCTAAATCTTGCCTAATCTCATTGTAATTGCCTTTTCCCCAGCTATAACTCTTGCCCAGTGGTATACACCTGTCCCTTTCCATCACTAAAGTAAACATAACAGAATTGTGATCGCTATCACCAAAGTGCTCACCTACTTCCAAATCTAACACCTGGCCGGGTTCATTACCCAGTACCAAATCTAATGTGGCTTCGACCCTTGTTGCCTGTCCAAATACTATGTCAGGAAGCCCTTCTGCACACACTGGACAAAAACTGACCCATCTATAGTACTCGAACTATAGCGCTCCCAGTCAATATTTGGAAAGTTGAAGTCCCCCATGACCACTAACCTGTCTCTCTCACTCCTATGGAGAATCATCTTTGCTATCCTTTCCTCTACATATCTGGAACTATTCGGAGGCCTATAGAAAACTCCCAACAGGGTGACCTCTCCTTTCCTGTTTCTAACCTCAGCCCATACTACCTCAGTTGACAAGTCCCCAAACATCCTTTCTGCAACTGTAATACTGTCCTTGACCAACAATGCCACACTTCCCCATAGAGATGTACTACAAGATGACAGACCCTTTGGTCCAACTCATCCCTGCTGACCAGATATCCTAAATTAATTTAGTCCCATTTGCTGGCATTTGGCCCAGATCCTCCAAGCCTTTTCTTTTCATGTACCCATATCTAGAAGTCTTTTAAATGTTGTAATTGCACCAGCCTCCACGTCTTCCTCTGGCAGCTCATTCCATACATGCACGACCCTCTGCATGTAAAAGTTGTCCCTTCAGTCCCTTTCAAATCTTTCCTCTCTTACCTTAAACCTATGCCCTCTAGTTTTGAACTCCGTTATGCTGGGGCAAAGACCTTGGCCATTCACTGAATCTATGCCCCTCATGATTATATAAACCTCGATAAGGTTCCCCCCTCAGCCTCTGACACTCCAGGGGATATAGGCCCAGTCTATTCAGCATATCCCCATAGCCCAAACCCTCCAATCCTGGCAACATCTTCATAAATCTTTTGTGAACCCTTTCAAGTTTCACAACATCCTTCCTATAGCAGGGAGACCAGAATTGCATGTATTATTCCAAAAGTGGCCTAAATTCCAACTCCTCTATTCAATGCACTGACCAATAAAGGCCATTGTACCAAACACCTTCTTCACTGCCCTGGCCACCTGCGACTCCACTTTCAGGAAATATGAACCTGCACTCTGAGGTGTCTTTGTTCAGCAACACTCCTCAGGACCTTATCATTAAGTGTATAAGTCCTGCCCTGATTTGCTATTCCAAAATGTAGCACCTCACATTTATCTAAATAAAATCCAACTGCCAATCCTCGGCCCATGAGCTTTATACCAACTCTCTGAATCTTTTTAGCTAACCAAACTAGCTATCCATCCCAATATGTTATTTCCTACTCATCAATCCTTATTTTCTGCAAATAAAGCAGAATATCCTGGCAATACTCAGCAGATATGACATCATCTGTGGGACAGAAGCCGAACTTAGGTCAGGGATCTTTCTGTTGAATTGGTTTGCCATTTTTTAATCCTACAATCTTACCTCCATTGCTAGTTCTGGTAGCTCACTCTACAAGGAGCGTATCTTTCAGAAGTAAATAAAGCAGTGAAGGAAGCAACATGGCTTTCTGCCAATTGTTGGAGCACAACATCAAATAACACTTGGCTAAATTCCTGCCAACCCTACATAATAAACAGTGCACCAGTCAGTCATAGTAAGAATCACAAAGGGGGATACTCCCTCCAAAGCAAATTGGGCCACAATTGGGATTAAAATCAACAGTGAGATATAATAGCCCCTTTCCCATTAATCTTGTTGACATCTTTTCACTTCATGCTATCTCATCCAGTCTTGTTTACCAACTGAATTTGGTTTAATGGGTGAATCTGAGTTTACTCCCAGCTTGCCTGTTGAGTCCGGTGCACTCAGAGGGTCTGAACCACACCAACAATTCTGTCAATTGTAGTTTGTTCTCATTATTACATTACACATCCTCACCTGAATCAAATATAAAAACATCAGCTCTGACAGCATCTGAGGAGCAAGGAAGTCAATGTTTTGAGCTGACGTCCTTTGTCAGGACTTGGGAGTGAGAAGGCAGCCCAGAAATAAGTAGAGGGAGGGTGTTGCTGGGGTCAGGGCTGGGTGGAAGGTAGGAGAGATGGTGATAGGTGGATACACGTAGGGAATGTGGGAAGTGTGGAGCGGACAGGTGAGTAGGAAAGTGGACAGGTTATGTCAGGTTGGGAGTGGGACGGGTGGACATGGGATAAGGCAGGAGGTGGAGGGATTTTGAAGCTGGTGAAGTCAATATCTAGGCCATTGGACTGTAAGCTCCCAAGGTGAAATATGTGGTGTTGTTACAGTGGAGGAAGCCAAGGATGCACATGTCACAGGGGAGTGGGAGGTGGAATTAAAATGGATGGCAGCCAGAATATCAGGTTGGTTGTTGTGTGCTCAGCTCAGATGCTCCACGATAAGGATTCTGTAAGTGAAGACAGTGTTTGTATGGAAGGGCAAAATGCATCAGCGCAGGCTTGGAGGGCCGAAGGGCCTGCTCCTGTGCTATATTGTTCCTTATTCTTTGTATCTGGATGTCAAGGATACCTATAGGCACGGCTAGTAAATTGGTAGACAATCCCAAAATTGGTGGCATAGTAGACAGTAAAGAAGGCTTTCGACAAAGGGATCTTGATCAAATGGGTCAATGGGCTGAAAAATCGCAGATGGAGGTTAATCTGGGTAAATGCAAGGTTTGCATTTTGGTACAAAAATAAGTAGGAATTATACAATTAATGGTGGGGCCTTGGGAAGTATTATAGTATCCATTCAGTGTGGAAACAGGCCATTTGGCGCAACAGGCCCACAACAATTCTCTGAAGAGCATCCCACAAGACCCGCCCTATCCCTGCAATACTGCACCTCCCATGGCTAATCCACCTTGCCTACACATCCCTGGATACTATGTTTAATTTAGTCATTGGACTGTGGGAGGGAACCAGAGCACCTAGAGAGGACCCACACACACACAGGGAGGATATGCAGACTCCACACAGACGGTCACCCGAGGCTAAAATCGAACCCAGGTCCCTGGCACTGTGAGGCAGCAGTGCTAAGCACTGAGCCACTGCACTGAGCTACCCCAAAGTGTTGTAGAATAGGGGCTCTAGGGTTTCAGGTACATAATTCTTTGAAGTTTGTGTCACATGAAGACAGGGTGGTTAACAAAGCTTTCAGTATGCTTGCTTTTGTTGCTCAGTCCTCAGAGTATAAGAACTGGGAAATCATGTTAAGGTTATACAGAACATTGGTAAGGCTACTTCTGGAACACTATGTCCAGTTCTGGTCACCCAGTTATAGGAAGGATAATATTAAACTGGAAAGGATTTGGAAAAATTTAGGTTGAGATTATGCTCAGCATGGACTGGTTGAGCCAAGCTGTATGAATTTATGACTCTGTGATTCTCTTGCTTATTGACTACAGTTCCACCTTCAGTACCATAATTCCAAATAAACTCATCTCTAAACTCTGAGGTCTAGGTCCCAGCTCCCTGCTTTGAAACTGAATCCTTGATTTCCTGACCCACAGACCACAACCTCTAAAACTAATTGATGACACCTCCTCCACCATAATCCTTGATGTGAAGGCACTGGTGTTGGACTGGGGTGGACAAAGTCAAAGTCACATGATACCAGGTTATAGTCCAACAGGCTTATTTGAAATCATAAGCTTTCGGAGTGCAGCCACTTCATCAAGTGAAGTGAGCAGTGGTCCAAAAGCTTGTGATTTCAAATAAACCTGTTGGATTATAACCTGGTATTATGTGACTTCTGACATTGACCATAATCCTCAATGCCAGAGCCCTGGAAGGCTGCACACTTCGCCCCCCTACTGCACTCTTTATACACTCACGGCTCCAAGCATGTAAATTCTGTCCCAACTCCGTTTACAAGTTTGCTGACAACAATCAACAACAAAAAGGATACCATAAAGAGACTGAGTGCTTGGTGACATGGGGTAAAGGCAACAATCTATCCAGTAATGTTAGCAAAAGGAGCTGGTCATTGACTTCAGGAAATGGAGTGGAGAGCATGCATCTGTCTGCATCAGTAGTGCTGAGGTGTAGATGGTTGAGAGCGTCAGGGTCCTGGGAGTGATGATCACAAGCAATCTGTCTTCATCCACTCACATTGACACAATGTTCAAGGAAGTGCAATAACATCTCTACCTCCTTAGGAAGCTAAGCAAATTTAGTATGTCCATAATGACTTACAATTTTTATAGATGCACCATAGAAAGCATCCAATCTAGACGCATCATGTATGGATTAGCAACTGCTCTTCTGAAGACCCAAGAGCCATGAACACAGCCCAGTCCATCACACAAACTAGCCTTTCATCCATTGATTGCATTCATGGCTCTAGAAATTGTGGACGCATTGGTAATTATTTTCCAATGTTCTATAGATTCAGGATCAGTTCCTGTGGATTGGAGGGTGGCTAATGTTGTCCCACTTTTCAAGAAAGGAGGGAGAGAG
Organism: Stegostoma tigrinum; assembly: GCF_030684315.1. NCBI lineage: Eukaryota > Metazoa > Chordata > Chondrichthyes > Orectolobiformes > Stegostomatidae > Stegostoma > Stegostoma tigrinum. The sequence goes on from NC_081380.1 coordinate 49,837,853, forward strand.
AAAACAGGGAATTATAGACCACTTAGCTTGACGTCAGTGTGGGAAAGATGCTTGAGGTAATTATAAAAGATGAAATTACGAATCATTTGGATAGCCGTAACAGGATAAGTCAGAGTCAGCATGGATTTATGAAAGGGAAATCGTGCTTGACTAATCTTTTGGAATTTTTTGGGGATGTAACTATGAAGATGGACAAGGGAGAGCCAGTGGATGTAGTGTACCTGGACTTTCAGAAAGCCTTTGATAAAGTCCCACATAGGAGATTAGTGAGCAAAATTAGGGCACATGGTATTGGGGGCAAAATACTGACTTAGATTGAAAATTGGCTGGCTGACAGGAAGCAAAGAGTAGTGATAAACAGGTCCCTTTCGGAATGGCAGGCAGTGACCAGTGAGGTTCCACAAGGTTCGGTCCTGGGACTGCAGCTGTTTACAATATACATTAATGATATAGACAAAGGCATTAAAAGTAATATTAGCAAATTTGTTGATGACACAAAGCTGGGTGGCAGTGTGAAATGTGAGGAGGATGTTATGAGAATACAGGTGACTTGGACAGGCTAGGTGAGTGGATAGATGCATGGCAGATACAGTTTAATGTGGATAAATGTGCAGTTATACACTTTGGTGGCAAGAACAAAAAGGCAGATTACTATCTAAATGGAGTCAAGTTACGTAAAGGGGAAGTACAACAAGATCTAGGTGTTCTTGTACATCAGTCAATGAAAGCAAGCATGCAGGTACAGCAGGCAGTGAAGAAAGCGAATAGCATGCTGGCCTTCGTAACAAGAGGAATTGAGTATAGGAGCAAAGAGGTCCTTCTGCAGCTGTACAGGGCCCTGTTGAGATTGCATCTGGAGTATTGTGCGCAGTTTTGGTCTCCAAATTTGAGGAAGGATATTCTGGCTATTGAGGGAGTGCAGCGTAGGTTCACGAGGTCAATTCCCAGAATGGCGGGACTATCATATGTTGAAAGATTAGAGTGACTGGGCTTGTATACGCTTGGGTTTAGAAGGATGAGAGGGGATCTGATTGAGACGTATAAGATAATTGAAGGATTGGACACTGTGGAGGCAGGAAGCATGTTTCCATTGATGGGTGAGTCCACAACCAGAGGATACAGTTTAAAAATAAGGGGTAGGCCATTTAGAACAGAGTTGAGGAGAAACTTTTTCACCCAGAGAGTGGTGGATATATGGAATGCTCTGCCCCAGAAGGCAGTGGAGGCCAACTCTCTGGATACTTTCAAGAAAGAGATAGATAGAGCTCTTAAAGATAGTGTAATCAAGGGTTATAGGGATAAGGCAGGAACAGGATACTGATTGTGGATGATCAGCCGTGATCATAATGAATGGTGGTGCTGGCTCGAAGGGCCGAATGGCCTACTCCTGCACCTATTGCCTATTGTCTCTACACTTCCTGCTGCTTCAGGAAAGCAACCAACATAGTCAAAGACCCCTCTGACCCCAGTTATACTCTCATCCACCATCTTCCATTGGGCAGAAGATATCAAAGTTTGAATGCACATACGAATAGTTTCATCCCCACTGTTATCAGACTTTTGAACGGGAGCGCTCAAATATTAATTGCGATCTCTCTCTTTCTGCACCTTCTCTGCAGCTGTAACACTGTATTCTGCACACTGTGATGCACTTTGAATGGTACGATCTGCCTGTATAGCATACAAAACAATATTTTTCACTATACCTCGGTACACGCGATGAGAATAAATCAATCAATCAATCACAAACATAATGGAGTTGCTGAGAACACAGCCACACACCTCAATCCATCACTGATACGTTAACTTTTAGTTTTTTTCTTGGAATGAGGGTGTCGCTGTGGCCTTTCCTTGAGAAGGTGGTGCTGAGCTGCCTTGTAGAACTGCTGCAGTCCATGTGCTATACATAGACCCACAGATCCCCCAGGAAGGGAATCCAGGATTTTGACCTAGTAACACAGAAAGAATAGTGATATATTTCCAAGTCATGATGGTGTGACAGAGGGGAACTTCTATTCTTAAAGATAGAAGTGCTGGTGGTTTGGAAGGTGTTATCAAAGAATATTTGGTGAATTCCTAGTCTCTGACCAGCGCTTGTAGCCACTGTGTTTATGTAGTGAGTCCAGTTGAGTTTCTGGTCAATAGTAACCCCCAGGATATTGATAATGAAGGGTTCGGTGATGGTAACACCATTGACTGTGAAGGGGCAACGGTTTGATGGTCTCTAATTGGAGATGGCCATTGCATGGCTTTTGTGTAGAGTGAATGTTATTAGCTACTTTTCAGCCCAAGCCTGGAAATTGCCACGTCTTTTTGCTTTTAAACAGAGGCTGCTTCAGTATCTGAGGGCTTATGAGTGGTGCTGAACATTGGAATCATCAGCAAACATTCCCATCTCTGACCATATGATAGAGGAATGGTTATTTTAAGTCGTTGAAGATGTTTGGACCAAGGACTCTACACTGAGGAACTCATACAGAAGTGTCCTGGAGCTGAGATGACTGACCGCCAACAACTACATCCATCTTCCTACAAGACTTCAATCAATGGAGAGTTTTCCTCTGATTCCCAATGGCTCCAGCCATATACAATCAAATGTGGTCTTGAGTGACCATATAGCGGTTTATAAAATCATGGGAGCGTAGAAAAAATTAATAGCAAATGCCTTTTCCCTAGGTGGAGTTCAAAACTAGAGGCATATTTTTAAGGTGAGAGGCAAAAGATTTAAAAAAGGAATGAGGGGCCATGTTTTTACACAGAGTGGTTTGTATTTGTGTTTGGAATGAAAAGCTAGAGGAAGTGGTGGATACGAGTACAGTTACTATGTTTAAAAATCATTTGGATAAGCGCATGGAGAGGAAAGGAGTGGAGGATATGAGCAAACACAGACAAATTGAACTAGTTTGGTGTGGGAACATGGTTGGCAGGGAATATTTGGACCAAAGGGTCTGGTTCCATGCTGTATGACTCTATGACTTTCCATCTTGCCTCACCTCTGGAATTCATTTCTTTTGCCCATCTTTGAATCAAGGCTAAAATGAGGTCAGAAGATGAGTGGTTCTGGCAGAACCGAAACCAGAAGACAGTGAGCAGATTATTGCTGAGTGGTTACTGCTTGATAGCAGGGCTGATGATTCTTTTGATCAAGAGTAGACTGATGTTGCAGTCATTGGCTGGCTTAGATTTGTCCTGCGTTTTGTGTACAATTCATACCTGGGCAATCTTTCACATTGGTGCGCTGATGCCAGTGTTGTAACAGTACTGGAACAGCTTGGCTAGGGGTGCAGCAAGTTCTGGAACTCATGTCTGTAAGCACACTTGTCAGAATGTTGTCAGGGCCACAGTCTCTGCAGTATCTATTGTCTCCAACTGTGTCTTGATCTCATGGGGTGAATCTGTGATGCAGGGGACCTCTGGAGGAAGCTGATGTGAACCAGTCTACTCAGCATCTCTGGCTGAAGATCGTCGTGGATACTACAGCCATATATATTTTGCGCTGGCCTCATGCTGCGCTGAGGATGGGGATAATTGTGCAGCATCCACCTCCATTGAGCTTTTTTTAAAATTGTACACTACCATTCATTACTGGATACAGAACATAGAACAGTATGGCATAGGAATGGGCCCTTCAGTCCACTATGTTGTGCCAAACACTACACTAAATTAAATTAATCCTTTCTGCCTGCCTTTGGTCCATATCCCTCTATTCCTTGCATATTCATATGCTTATCTAAAAAGCCCTTAACTGACCCAATCGTATCTGCCTCTACCACCAACCCCAACAATGCGTTCCAGACTCCTACCGCTCTCTGTGTAAAAAACTTGCCCCTCATATTTCCTTCAAACTTTCCTTCTCTCGTCTTAAATGTATACCACTAATTGTAGATATTTCAACTCCCCTGAGAATCTGACGGCCAACTGCAACTCATACTTTTATGGACTTATACTAAGTCTCTCCTCAGTCTCTGCCACTCTACAGAAAACAACCCGTGTTTTTCTAGCCTCTCCTCATGTCCTTTAATCAAGGCAGCATCCGGGTGAACCTCTTCTGCACCCTCTCCAAAGCATTTAATTGCTTCATGCAAAGTGGCTAAATTGAACACAGTACCCTAAATGTTGCCTAAACAAATTCTTATAAAACTGCAACATGACATCCTGACTCTTGTTACTCAATGTACCGACCAATAAAGGCAAGCATTGCATGCACCTTCTTTACCGTGCTGTCGAATTGCGTGGCCACTTTCAGGAAGCTTTGGACTTGAACACCAAGATCTCTCTGTACATCAATGCTGTCCAAAGTCCTGCCATTAACTCTATGCTTTTCCTTGATAATTTGTCTCATGAAGTGCAACATCTTACATTTATATTAAATGCCATCTGCCATTTTTCTGCCCATATCTGCAACTGATCTATGTCTCACTGTATCCTTGACAATCTCCTACACTACCTAAAACACCACTAATGTTTCTTACATAAAAACTTACTAACCCACCCGTATTCATTTTCATCAAGTCATTCATATGTATCACAAACAGTCGAGGTCCCAATACAGATCCCTGGAGAACACTACAAGTCATGGACCACCAGCCTTCCACTACTAATGTCTGCCTTCCACGGGCAAGCCAATTTTGAAGCCAACCAATCAAGTCACTGTGGATCCCATGCATCTTAATCATCTGGATAAGCCTACCATGAGGGACCTTGTCGAAAGCCTTAACAAAGTGCATGTAAACAACATCCACTGCTCCACCCTCATTGATCACCTTTGTCACCTCTTTGAAAAATTCAGTCAAGTTAGTAAGACATGACCTGCCCTGCACAAGCCATGCTGATGGTCCCTAATTAGGCTATGCTTTTCCAAATATAGGTAAATCCAATTCTGGATGTGAGTTTGCTCGCTGAGCTGGAAGGTTCGTTTTCAGACGTTTCGTCACCATTCTAGGTAACATCATCAGTGACGAAGCGCTGGTGTTATGCCCCGCTTTCTATTTATCTGGTTAGGTTTCCTTGGGTTAGATAAATAGAAAGTGGGACATAACCCCAGCGCTTCGTCGGAGACTCACTGATGATGTTACCTAGAATGGTGACGAAGCGTCTGAAAACGAACCTTCCAGCTCAGCGAGCAAACTTACATCCAGAACCTCCACCTGAGCTACAAATCTTCTCAAAACTCGCTAGGTAAATCCAATCCCTAAGAATGCTCTCCAGTAGGTTCCTAACTGCCAATGTGAAAATCAACAGCCTATAGTTTTCTGGATTATCCTCATTTCCCTTCTTGAACAGAGGAGCAACATTAGGTACTCACCAGTCTTCCAGAAACTATTCAGTGCCTAGTGAGGGTACAAAGACCTTAGCCAAGACATCAGCAGTTCCCTCTCAAGCCTCTCTCAATAACCTGGAGTAGATTCCATTGGGCCCTGGGGACTTATCCACCATAATGCTCTTTAAGAGACTTCCTTCTTGATCTCAAAATGCCCAGGCATATTAGCATGCTCCACAAAAATCTAACTTTCCACCATATCTTTCTCCTGGATGAAGGAGTGGAAAGGTGGGTTAGTAAGTTCGCAGATGATACAAAGGTGGGCCGAGTTTTGGATAGTGCGGAGGGCTGTTCTAGGTTACAACGGGGCTTTGATAGGATGCAGAGCTGGGCTGAGAAATGCAGATGGAGTTTAACCCTTAAAAGTGTGAGGTGATTCATTTTGGAAGGATAAACTTGAAAGCAGAACGGAAAGATTCTTGGCAGTCTTGAGGTGCAGGGGGATCTTGGGGTTCATGTCCACAGTTCCCTGAGAGCTGCCACCTAGGTGGATAGAGTTGTTAAGAAGGCGCATGGTGTGTTAGTTTTCATTAATAGAGGGATCAAGTTCAAGAGCTGTGAAGTTATGCTCCAGCTGTACAAAAGCCCTGGTTCGGCCATACCTGGTGTATTGTGTCCAGTTCTAGTCGCCTCATTACAAGAAAGATGTGGAAGTGTTGGAGAAGGTGCAGAGGAGATTTACCAGGATGTTACCTGGAATGGAGGGAAGGTCTTACGAGGAAAGGTTGAGAGAGCTAGGGCTTTTCTCTTTAGAACGATGAAGGATGAGAGGTGACTTGATAGAGATGTACAAAATGATCAGAGGTATAGATAGAGTGGACAGCCAGAGACTTTTTTCTAAGGTGGAGGTAGTTATTGTGAGAGGACATAGTTTTGAAGCAAGTGGGCGTATATATAGTGGAGATGTCAGAGGTAGGTTCTTTACTCAGAGGGTGGTTGGGGCATAGAATGCAATGCTGGAGAGGGTAGTGGAGTCGGCCTCATTAGGGGCATATAAGCGGCTATTAGATAGGCATATGGATGATAGTAAAAGGTAGGGGTGGAGGTAGATAGACCTTAGGCTGAGGTAAAAATTCAACACAACATTGTGGGCCGAAGGGCTTATACTGTACTGTACTGCTATATGTTCTAAGTACACATTTAGGATCTCGCTCACATCCTCTTCCTCCCAGCACACGCGCCCTCCTTTATCCTTGAATGGCCCTACTTTGTCTCTAATTATCCTTTTGTTTTTGATGTGCGTACAGAATTCTTTAGGATTCCCTTTACCCTACTTGCTAAGGTCATTTTATGACTGCTTCTTGCTCTTCCAATTCCCTGCTTGAGTCTTTTCGTGCTTTCCTTATATTCTCATGGGACCTGTCTGATTTTAGGTTCCTAAACCTTACATATACTTCTTTTGACCAAATTTACAACTCCCATTGTTATCCAAGGATCTTTTACCTTGCCATCCATATCCTTCCTCCTTACTGTTCCTGAACTCTCCCCAGCAGGTCTTTAACTCTGACAACAACTCCTCCCAATTAACTCTTCCCATCTCCTGCCTCATGCTGTTGTAACTTGCCCACCCCCTGTTTTGTACCTTCCCGCAAGGACCTGACCTGTCCTTATTCATTGCCTTGAAACTATTGTAAAACTTAAGGATTTGTGATCACTGTTTCCAAAATGCTTTCCCACTGAAAGGTCAGTCACCTGGCCAAGCTCATTTGCCATTACAAGGGTCCATTATGGGTCCTCCTCTAGGGGACTATCCACATACTGTTTCAAGAAACCCTCATGGATACATCCAACAAATTCCACCCTGTCTAAGCCTCTTCCTCTAAGAGAGTCCCAGTCAATGTTGGGGAAGTTAAAGCCCCCACTATGGTAACACAACTGTTTTGGAAAGCACTGCGAAGCTTAGATGTATCCCATTGGGTTTGGTGTTGCTTAGTTCTATCTATCGCTTGCTGCTTATGACATTGGCATACACGCACTTAGGTTTTCCAGCCTCATTAGGTTGACTCCTCATTTTTAGATCTGCTTGATGATGCTTCTAGAATGCCTTACTATGCTGTCTATTGGAAAGGGCTTATCTGCTGGCTTAAGGTAATGATTCTAGTCTATAACTGCTCATTTATGCTTGCTAAAGCAAAGTATGTTGATGCGCAGGGATCCTTTCTCTGTAAACAAAGGCAATAAGTTCAATACTTATATACTTTGTTCCACTCCCGCACATCCCAGATGTCCTCGTTCTTCAAGGGCCGCAACTTCCACCCCGCAGTGGTCAAGAACGCCCTCGACCGTGTCTCCTGCATTTCCCGCAACTCATCCCTCACTCCCCATTCCTGCAATTACTGCCCAAAGAGCATCCCCCTAGTCCTCACATGCCACCCCGCCAACCTCTGGATACAATGCATCATCCTCCGACACTTCCACCATCTACAATCCGACCCCACCACTAAAGGCATTTTTCCAACCCCACCCTTGTCTTCCTTCCGGAGAGACCACTCTCTCTGCGACTCCCTTGTCTGCTCCACACTCCCCTCCAACCCCACCACACCTGACACTTTCCCCTGCAACCGCAGGAAGTGCTATACCTGCCCCCAAACCACCTCCCTCACCCCCATCCCAGGCCCCAAGATGATTTTCCACATCACGCAGATATTCACCTGCACATCCACCAATGTGGTATACTGCATCCGCTGTACCCATTGTGGCTTCCTCTACATTGGGGAAACCAAGTGGAGGCTTGGGGACCGCTTTGCAGAACACCTCCGCTCGGTTCGCAATAAACAACTGCACCTCCCAGTCGCGAACCATTTCAACTCCCTCTCCCATTCCTTAGATGACATGTCCATCCTCGGCCTCCTGCAGTGCCATAATGATGCCACCTGTAGGTTGCAGGAACAGTACCTCATATTCCGCTTGGGAACCCTGCAGCTCAATGAGTGACCTATCCCCTCCCTACCTCCCCACTCATACACTCCTCTCCACCTATCTTCTCCTCTATCCATCTTCAGTCCACCTCCCTGTCTCTCCCTATTTATTTCAGAATCCTCTCCCCATCCCCCTTTTCTGATGAAGGTTCTAGGCCCAAAACGTCAGCTTTTGTGCTCCTAAGATGCTGCTTGGCCTGCTGTGTTCATCCAGCTTCACACTTTGTTATCTCAAGTTCAATACTTATGCCTTCTTTGAATTGCATGAAAGTTTGGGGAGCTTATGAGTCCCCATTTTTTCCTTATGGCAATGCCTCAGTCAATTGGCGACAACTTGCTGACCAGTCAGTACTTTTTTCTTGTATTTGGAATTTGATATTCTTACATTTGTCTTGTCTAGCCTACATATCTCTGTTATCAGCAAGTTCTCTTATACCAAGCAGCAGCTGCAAAACTATTGTGGTGTGCACTCGGGTCTAAGACTTGGTAAGATTTTTAAAATATAGTTGCGAGTGAATTGTGTGATAGCTTGCAGCATGGATGGATATAGAGAGAGATGTTGTTAGGTGTGCAATGGGAAGTAAGTAGTGAGTCATAAAAAGAAAATCAGACTTGTATGATATGCAAGGCTGAGGCTATGAATATGTGTCAGGCATGTAGATGGAAAGAGCTATTAGGAGGATAAGAAGACAGTGACAAAATAGAAATTGCTGGAAAAAGCTTAGCAGGTGTGGCAGCATCTGTGGAGAGAAATCAGAGTTAACATTTTGAAAAGGTGACCCTTCCTCAGAACTGATAGTAGGCAGGAAAGCGCTGGGTTATATGACATTTGCCCAGCTATCATCAGTTCTTATGAACAGTCACTCGATCTGAAATGTTAACTCTGGTTATCTGCCATCTGGAATTTCAAATGGATCACATTTACTGGTTCTCCTTAGTCTAACTTGCTTGTTATCTCCTCAAAGAATTCTAACAGATTTTTTTAGGCATGGTATCCCCTTGACAAAGCCATGCTGACTGAATCCTATTTAAGGATGCACTTCCAAGTACTCAACAATCTCATCCAAAATAATGAACTCCACAATCTTACCAACTGATTGATGTGAGGCGAACAGGCCTCAAGTTCCTGTCTTCCGCCCTCCTCCTTTCACAAACAAGAGTGCTACTTTAGCCATTTTCCAGTCCCCTGGGACCCTCCTGACTCCAGTGGCACCTGAAAGATGACCACAAACCCTTCCACAATCTCCTCAACAATCTCCTCCAGAAATCTGGGTTGTAGAGTCCACTTGGGTCTGTGTGTTTTATTCAACTTAAAACCTTATAGCTTCCCCAGCATCTTCTCCTTCATGATGGCCACTGCACTCACCTCTGCCCCCTGACTCTCTTGAAGTTCTGGACTGTTGCTGATGAAAGCTGATGCAAAATACCTAATCATGCTCTCACCCCTTTTTGCTTTTTTAGTTTTCATCTGCTGTTTTTTTGCAGGCTTCCAATGTTATGGCTTTCCACCAATCTTTGCCATATTGCATTTCTCTTTTGCTTTTTTGAAATTGTTCCAGCCAATTGCTGGCCTTCATTATTTACATTCATTTCAGGGGAAACACCTGACAGTTTTTCTGACTGGAGTTTATGACTGTTCTGTTTGAACAGTACTTTGCGACATGGAAATTGTTTTTTGGATTTTCAGTTAGAGAAAGCCTGCTACGGAACAAGCTGCTTGGCTTGTGTCTCCTGTTGAAGAGTGACTGGAACACTTAACTATACTGTGTTTCCTGAATAAGCTGTGATTACCAGGGGTCTGGAGATGACTGCCTAAGTTTGGGACATATGTGCCACAATACCAAACAGACAGCAGTCTGAACATTTCTTCCCTTATCCTTTCATTGCCTTCAAGAACTAAGAACTAACTTATTGGCCAAAAGTTTTCTTTTCTGGGTGTAAATGTCCCCAGAGATCAATTAGTTCTAGATAGAACATAGAACATAGAACAGTACAGCACAGAACAGGCCCTTCAGCCCACAATGTTGTGCCGACCATTGATCCTCATGTATGCACCCTCAAATTTCTGTGACCATATACATGTCCAGCAGTCTCTTAAATGACCCCAATGACCTTGCTTCCACAACTGCTGCTGGCAACGCATTCCATGCTCTCACAACTCTCTGCGTAAAGAACCTGCCTCTGACATCCCCTCTATACTTTCCACCAACCAGCTTAAAACTATGACCCCTCATGCTAGCCATTTCTGCCCTGGGAAATAGTCTCTGGCTATCAACTCTATCTATGCCTCTCATTATCTTGTATACCTCAATTAGGTCCCCTCTCCTCCTTCTTTTCTCCAATGAAAAGAGACCGAGCTCAGTCAACCTCTCTTCATAAGATAAGCCCTCCAGTCCAGGCAGCATCCTGGTAAACCTCCTCTGAACCCTCTCCAAAGCATCCACATCTTTCCTATAATAGGGCGCCCAGAACTGGACGCAGTAATCCAAGTGCGGTCTAACCAAAGTTTTATAGAGCTGCAACAAGATCTCACGACTCTTAAACTCAATCCCCCTGTTAATGAAAGCCAAAACACCATATGCTTTCTTAACAACCCTGTCCACTTGGGTGGCCATTTTAAGGGATCTATGTATCTGCACACCAAGATCCCTCTGTTCCTCCACGCTGCCAAGAATCCTATCCTTAATCCTGTACTCAGCTTTCAAATTTGACCTTCCAAAATGCATCACCTCGCATTTATCCAGGTTGAACTCCATCTGCCACCTCTCAGCCCATCTCTGCATCCTGTCAATGTCCCGCTGCAGCCTACAACAGCCCTCTACACTGTCAACGACACCTCCGACCTTTGTGTCGTCTGCAAACTTGCTGACCCATCCTTCAATCCCCTCGTCCAAGTCATTAATAAAAATTACAAACAGTAGAGGCCCAAGGACAGAGCCCTGTGGAACTCCACTCACCACTGACTTCCAGGCAGAATATTTTCCTTCTACTACCACTCGCTGTCTTCTGTTGGCCAGCCAATTCTGTATCCAAGCAGCTAAGTTCCCCTGTATCCCATTCCTCCTGACCTTCTGAATGAGCCTACCATGGGGAACCTTATCAAATGCCTTACTGAAGTCCATATACACCACATCCACAGCTCGACCCTCATCAACCTTTCTAGTCACATCCTCAAAAAACTCGATAAGGTTTGTAAGGCATGACCTACCCCTCACAAAGCCGTGTTGACTGTATTTGATCAAACCATGCTCTTCCAGATGGTCATAAATCTTATCCCTCAGAATCCTTTCTAACACCTTGCAGACGACAGACGTGAGACTTACCGGTCTATAATTGCCGGGGATTTCCCTCGCCTTCTACCTGGTGCATGTGTTTTTGATTCTGTTTATGTGTTGTGTTAGTTAGAATAATAAACAATTATCTTTTTATATGACAATCCAACTGTGTTGACCATCTTTGCATCTTTGTTTGGTAGACACACAATAGGCTGGAAGAACTCAGGAGGCCAGACAGCATCTGGTGGAAAGGAACAGTTAAAGTTTTGTGTATTACTCTTCTTCAGGACTGAATAAGTTTCGTTTTTCAATGAGTTAATAATTTGGTGTTTATTATAGAACCTGGTCCATTGATTGCTTTACTTTCAGTCTAATATAAGAAAAACACAAGTTTGGCCATATCAGGAACTGAGTAAATTTACCAAGCTTTTTTTAATTTAGTTAACATTAATTTAATTTAATTAACTTAATTTACAAAATTAACAAATGTTAGCGAGTAGTGGGAGAATAGGAGTGGTAAGATAGAGAGAGAGACAGTACATTTCTCTCATTTCAATTATAACAATGGGTTATTACGTTTAAGTGCTTTATAAGTGTAAGCTGTTGCTAGTATTTGCAAACATTTCATGTTAGCTATTCATATCAAATCATATCGTGTCATAGAATCCCAAAATCAGAAATAAAATAAAATATTATAAATTTACAATTGATGCATTAATCTGAAAAGAGATAAGGCTGGTTAAATTTTCAAATCGAGATTTTTCACATATGAGGCCAGCTGTGTTTAGCTTTTTAATATCAGTTATATGACACTTGTTTTGCATTGCATAAAACAGATAATTTAATCTGTTTCCTAGTGATGTCTGTTTCTCACTGGGGCTTAAAGGACTTAAAGTGCAGCTAAGGTTTCTAACTTGACTTTGCTCATAACAATACTCCATTTTGCAAGCTTTATTTCATGTTACTTGATAAACATGAGACTTGCATCTGTTGTGGACTGACTATGGAGTTTCCGTGACCTACACCACATCCTTCAATATCAGTTTCGCACTGTTGTGGTTTTCAAATAGTTCAGACGACCTGGAGAAAAGATATGTTCAACTTTTGTGGGGGTGGAGTACTTGCTCATCTGCAGTCTAACCAACCATATGTGCTTTAATTTGGATGTGCATTTTCAGTTGTCATTGCCGTGGAGAAGTAGAATAGTCTAGTTACTGTCACAGTCTTTAGAAAAATTGAAATGAGAAAAATGATTGTAGCTCTGTTTCTTTTGCTGTTAAGTAAGTACATTTACATTTCTTTATAAATATGACTTTAGATTACTGTATTTTTGTGACATTAATATCAAATAAAAAATATAGAAAACTACAGTTATCAATTATAAGTATTTATGAATGTGCATAAAAGCATTGAAATATTTTTATATTTATTTCATAAAAACATAACTTTCGATTGTTCATTTTAATAATGGTTGCCAAATATTTAAGGTCTGCCTTAAGTCAATAATTTTGTGGTGTCCTTGTGCAGTGCAAACCTGTTAATCACAATATACTTAGAGTCAAGGAACATCATTTGCAAAATGTCAAGTTCAGAGCAGGGACAAAGCTACAATGTAGCTCAGATTATTGGATCCAAATTCACCATTAGCAATGTTCTGCGATGAGTAGACCCTACAGAATTACACCTTAAATCTTTTAATTTTGACAGCTGCTTTATTAGAAATGAAGCATTACGGGAAAAAGTAGATGATGAGTGACTTTTTGGTCAAAGAGTACCTTTGGCCAATTGACCATGGCACTTGTATACTTCTCAATGATCCCAATACTGTGATTCTGGAACTAACAGGATCATGTCTCTTATAATAGAAATTTGTACACTGCTTCTTTAACCCTGCCTAAGTTTTCTGCTCAACTACACTTTTACTAAGAAGAGGGGCCTACATTTATTTGTCTTTTCTCAACTTTAAATTTTGTCTTTTCATCCTCAAAATCCTTCATAGTCTTTCCTCATAACTCACTCAAGTTCACAAACCAGCCCTGTAACTTCCTCTGCATCTATATCTGTAAAATTCCACCTCTTGTCTGCACTTCAGAAGTGGCATTTCACCTCCCTCGGTACTTACGTTGAACACCTCCATGTTTGACTTTTATTCTAAAATATTGAATTTATTTTTGACAAATTATTTAACTGCAACCATTCACAGTGAAAATAGGTTTTAGTTTACCCATTATATCAGCAAGTCTGATGCTTTGAATTGGATATATAACAGTGTAGAAGTGCTCATAAAGACCTACATAGAACATAGAACAGTACAGCTCAGTACAGGCCCTTCAGCCCATGATGTTGTGCTGACCTATTATCTTACTAAGATCAATCTACCCTGCATACTGTACATTTTGTGCCTATCCAAGAGTCGCTTAAAAGCGTCTAATGTATCTGACTTCACTACCACTGCCAGCAGCACATTCCACATGCCCACCACTCTCTGTGTGAAGAACCTACCTCTGACATCTCTCCTATACATTCCTCCCATCACCTCAAAATTATGCTCTCTTGTAATAGTCATTTCCGCCCTGGGAAAAAGTCTCTGGGTATCCATTCTACCTAAGCCTCTCATCATCTTGTACGTCTTCTATCAAGTCACCTCTCATCATTCTTCGCTCCAGTGAAAAAAGCCCTAGCTCTCACAACCTTTCCTCATAAGACCTGCCCTCCAGTCCAAGCACCATCCTGGTAAATCTCCTCTGCACCCTATCTAAAGGTTCCACATCCTTCCTATACTGAGGTGACCAGAACCGAACAAAATTTTTCAAGTGAAGTCTAACCAGGGTTTTATAAAGCTGCAGCATAACCTTGCGGCTCTTAAACTTAATGACCTGCCTATGGATGCCAACACACCATATGCTTTCTTTACAACCCTATCAACGCAGGTAGCAACGTTGAGGGATCTATGGACGTGGACCCTGAACCCCTCTGTTCCTCCACACTGCCATTAACCGTGTATTCTGCATTCAGATTTGACCTTCCAAAATGAATCACTTCACACTTTTCTGGGTTGAAGTCCATCTGCCACTACTTAGTCCAGCTCTGCATCCTGTCAATGTCCCATTGCAACCTACACCAGCCCTCCATGCTGTTCACAACACCGCCAACCTTCATGTCATCGGCAAACCTACTAACTCACCCTTCCACTTCCTCATCCAAGTCATTTACAAAGATCACAAAGAGCAGATGTCCCAGAACAGATCCCTGCGGAACACCACTGGTCACCAAACTCCAGGCTCAATACTTTCCATCTACTACCACCCACTGTCTTCTCTTGGACAGCCAGTTTTATATCCAGACAGCCATATTTCCCAGAATCCCATGCCCCTTTACTTTCTGAAAGAGCCTACAATGCGAAACCTTATCAAATGCCTTGCTAAAATCTGTGTACACCACATCCACTGCTCTACTTTAAGAATTCAAAAAGGCTTGTGAGACATGACCTGCCCCTCACAAAGCCATTCTGACGATTTCTAAGCAAACTGTGCTTTTCCAAATAATTATAAATACTATTTCTCAGAATCCTCTCCAATAATTCACCCACCACAGAAATAAGACTGATCAGTCTGTAATATCGCTTGCATAATTTTGTTATATTGTGCTTTGGAAGGTGGTCATGTCCCTGTATTCTGATTTATGGCAACTTACTGGTGAACCATTAGAAGGAAAGAATACGTTATTGCCTTCCCAATCACAGAAGATCTCGTACTGCAACTTAGGTTTTGGTGAAGGACCAGGTTAGGTTCTTACTGAAAATGAAAATACACAAAGTATAGCAATATCATTTAAACAGAATGTTATTATGTTTGATCATGTTAACCTTACTGCAGCATTTGTAATGCATAACCATGAAACATATTCAATGGCCTGTGCAACTGGACTGAGCTTATATTCTCAGGGAACAGAACCTGTCTTTTAGTCTGTGTGAAAGCATACCCATTTCTTGTGATTGATACAAACGTACAATAGAATTATAAGTGCAGAGGTGGGAATTTTCACTGATGTTTGCACAATGCTCAGCATTATTCAGCACCATCAGATACTGAAGCAGTTGATATCCAAATGCAGCAAAATCTTGGTATTTCCCAGACTTGAACTGACAACAGGAAGGTAGAATTTGCATCACACAAATGCGAGGCAATTATCATCTCTAGCAAAAGAGAATCTTACCATTGTGCCTGAAATTCAGTGGTGTTATTCTAACTGAATCTCTCCAATAGAAACGTCTTGGGGGCTACCATTGGTCAGAAACGGAACCAGTCATTTAAATATAGTGGCCTCGGAGCAGGACAGAGGTAATGGATAATTCACCCCCTGAGTCCCAAAGCCTGTCTACCATCTATAAGGCAGAAGTCAGAAGTGTGATGGAATACTGCCCACTTGCCTGCATGAGTGCAGCCTCAGCAACACTCAAGAAGCTCAACACTGTCTAGGACCTCCCACTTGATTAACATCACATTCACAAGCATCCACTCTCTCCCCAATGATGCTCAGCAGCAGCAGAGTGTGCCATCTACAAGATGCACTGCAAAAACTCAATGCTAAGGTGCTCCTTAGAAAGCACCTTTGAAACCAGTAACCACCTTTATCTATAAGGACAAAGGCAGAGAGTACATGGGTTCAACATCACCTGAAAGTTCCCCTCCAAACTGTTCACCATCCTGATGTGGAAACATGTTGCTGTTCCTTCAGTGTTGCTGGGTGAAAATCCTGGAAATTCCACACCACCTGCCTCACCCCAACAGCACGACAGGTCCACCTCTACCAAATGGATTGCAGTGTCTCTGAAGTGCAGCTCACCATCACCATCTCAACACTAGTTAGAGATGGACAACAAATGCTGGTCCAGCCACCAACACCCACGTACTATGAATGAGTAAAAAAGTTTGTTGATCTACATGTTACAGACCAGTAAGTCTCACGTCTGTCGTCTGCAAGGTGTTAGAAAGGATTCTGAGGGATAGGATTTATGACCATCTGGAAGAGCATGGCTTGATCAAATGCAGTCAACACGACTTTGAGAGGGGCAGGTCATGCCTCACAAACCTTATTGAATTCTTTGAGGATGTGACTAGAAAAGTTGATGAGGGTTGAGCTGTGGATGTGGTATATATGGACTTCAGTAAGGCATTTGATAAGGTTCCCCATGGTAGGCTCATTCAGAAGGTCAGGAGGAATGGGATACAGGGGAACTTAGCTGTCTGGATACAGAATTGGCTGGCCAACAGAAGGCAGCGAGTGTTAGTAGAAGGAAAATATTCTGCCTGGAAGTCAGTGGTGAGTGGTGTTCCTCAGGGCTCTGTCCTTAGGCCTCTACTGTTTGTAATTTTTATTAATGACTTGGATGAGGCGATTGAAGGATGGGTCAGCAAGTTTGCAGACGACACAAAGGTTGGAGATGTCGTTGACAGTATAGAGGGCTGTTGTAGGCTGCAGCGGGACATTGACAGGATGCAGAGATGGGCTGAGAGGTGGCAGATGGAGTTCAACCTGGATAAATGCGAGGTGATGCATTTTGGAAGGTCAAATTTGAAAGCTGAGTACAGGATTAAGGATAGGATTCTTGGCAGTGTGGAGGAACAGACGGATCTTGGTGTGCAGATACATAGATCCCTTAAAATGGCCACCCAAGTGGACGGGGTTATTAAGAAAGCATATGGTGTTTTGGCTTTCATTAGCAGGGGGATTGAGTTTAAGAGTCGTGAGATCTTGTTGCAGCTCTATAAAACTTTGGTTAGACGGCACTTGGAATACTGCGTCCAGTTCTGGTCGCCCTATTATAGGAAAGATGTGGATGCTTTGGAGAGGGTTCAGAGGAGGTTTACCAGGATGCTGCCTGGACTGGAGGGCTTATCTTATGAAGAGAGGTTGACTGAGCTCGGACTTTTTTCATTGGAGAAAAGGAGGAGGAGAGGGGACCTAATTGAGGTATACAAGATAATAAGAGGAGTAGATAGAGTTGATAGCCAGAGACTATTTCCCAGGGCAGAAATGGCTAGCACGAGGGGTCATAGTTATAAGCTGGTTGGAGGAAAGTATAGAGGGGATGTCAGAGGCGGGTTCTTTACACAGAGAGTTATGAGAGCATGGAATGCGTTGCCAGCAGCAGTTGTGGAAGCAAGGTCATTGGGGTCATTTAAGAGACTGCTGGGCATGCATATGGTCACAGAAATTTGAGGGTGCATTCATGAGGATCAATGGTCGGCACAACATCGTGGGCTGAAGGGCCTGTTCTGTGCTGTACTGTTCTATGTTCTATGTTCTATGTTCTACATGTAATTTGGAAATTACCATGCAATGAGAACTGGAATGCTGAATTATTATGCCAATGCAATATTAAGTTATGGATGTGGTGCTTGGAGCACTTGGAGAGAAGGAATGAAAACCAACAGCTTTGAAATATGAGATAAAAAGGTGTGCAGCTGGATGAACACAGCAGGCCAAGCAGCATCAGAGGAGCAGGAAAGTTGATGTTTCAGGCCTAGACCCTTCTTCAGGAATGAATTTCTTGCTCCTCAGATGCTGCTTGGCCTGCTGTGTTCATCCAGCTTGTTATCTCAGATTCTCCAGCATCTGCAGTTCCTATCATTTTTGAAATATGGTGCTTGAGAAGGATTCTAAGGATGAGCTGTGTAATGTAAAAAAAAGTAATGCAGAACTACTGAATGATATCATATGAACATTTTAAAATAATATTGAAAGTTAACAAATGGAGTTATTTAGAAATGTTTTTTAATACTTCAATGGTATGAGCCATTACTGACTAAGCCCACTGACATTTATTGCCCAGCCTTAATTTCCCTTGAGAGGGTAATAATGAGCTGCCATCTTGAACTGTTACAGTCCCTGCGGAGTGTCAGGGAGCATGTTGCTCCATTACAATGCTATTAAGAATTTGACCCAGCAGTAATGAAGGGATGGTGGCATGGCTCCAGATCGAGATGGTGTACAATAAGGAAATTGCAGCTTCTGGAGTTCCTGCCTTATTTTTGTGGCCATGGATTTATATGGCTTGTCCAGTTCAACTTGTGATCAATGGTAATCTGCAGGATGTAGACAGCGTGAAACTCGGTGTGCAACTACCATGGAGGGATGATAATAAGATTGTATTGTGGGTTGTGAATGCTACTTACCACTTAAATAAAAGCAAATACTGCAATAACTAGAAAAGTGAAATGAAAACAGAATGTCCAAGAGAAAGTCAGCAGATTTGGCAGTAAGTTGGATATGACATCTTCAGAATCATTTATCAGCTATGTCTATTTTTTATTCTGATCTTACTGAATTTTCATACATAGATAATGAGAACTGCAGATGCTGGAGAATCCAAGATAACAAAGTGTGGGGCTGGATGAACACAGCAGGACAAGCAGCATCTTAGTAGCACAAAAGCTGATGTTTCGGTCCTAGACACTTCATCAGATCTAGGCCCGAAACGTCAGCTTTTGTGCTCCTAAGATGCTGCTTGGCCTGCTGTGTTCACCCAGCCCCACACTTTGTTATCTTGAATTTACATTCAATCCAGTTTAATATCTGTGGAACAGTGCATGGTGCTGACCATTGTGCAATCCTCAATGAATATCACTACTGCTTAGGAAAGGTCATTGTTGAAGCAGCTGAAGTCAGTTGGGCTTTGGAATCTATTCTAAGGAGCTGTGCCAGCGATGCCCTGGGACTGAAATGATTGGCCTCCAACAACCGCAAACAAATTTCTTTTTCCTAGATTTAACTCTAATATGTGTAGGAGTTTCCCCTGACTCTCACTAACTCTAGTTTTGCTCGGACACCTTGATGCCACACTCAGTCAAATGGTGCCTTGAGGTGAAGGGCATTCACTCTCATCTCGCCTTTTGAGTTCAACTCTTTTGTCCATGTTTGGACTGTAATGAGGTCAAGAACTAAGTGGACCTGGTGGAACCCAAAATGATAATTTGTAAACATATTATTACTGGATTAAAACATGCTATTGCTGGATTGTCAATATCTTCCATCATTTTGCTGATGATTGAGAGTGGAGTTTTAACTAGTTCTGGTGTACAGGGCTTGAGTCCTATTGCTGAATATTTCAGGGCGTGTAGCTTTTGTAATATCAGTGCTTTTAGCGAATTTTTGATAACTTGTGGAGTCAATCGGCTTGGCTGAAGACTGATTTCTATGATGTTAGACACTCGGCAGGAGGCCGAGATAGATCATTATTTAGGGTGGCTCAATGGTTAGCACTGCTGTCTCACAGCGCCAGGGACCTGGGTTCAATTGCACCCTTGGGCGACTGCTTGCATGGAGTTTGCACATTCTCCCTGCGTTTGCATGGGTTTTTCCCAGGTGCTCTGGTTTTCTCCCACAGTCCAAAGATGTGCAGGCTAGGGTGGATTAGCTGTGCTAAATTGCCCATAGTGTTCAGGGGTGTGTAGATTAGGTGGGTTATAGGGGAATGGGTCTGGGCGGGATGCTTCAAGGTTTGGTGTGGACTTGTTGGGCCGAAGGGCCTGTTTCTGCACTGCAGGGATTCAATGATTCATCCACTTGATACTTACAGCTGAAGTTGCAGGTGTTTCAGCCTTCTTGTTCAATTCAAACGTTATTGAGGATGGGAATAATCCTCTTACTGTTACTTGTGCCACAGTCCACCACTGTCTATAACTTGATGTGGCAAGAATGTGGAGCTCAGATTTGATCTGTTGGTTGTGGGGTTGCTGAGACCCGTTATCCAGACAGAAGGTTTTGAGAGCCCCTTTCACTCCTGGAAGCATTAACAGAGGAACAACAAGAAATTAACAGTGAAGAAAGCAGCCAGGTATCATTAAAGAATGGCTCAACCATAACTCCAACAATGCAATCATTCACTTTTGCTAATATCAAACAGCTTGAAAGACAAGGGTCATCTCCATCACTTGGCATAGCACTTAAGTGATGACTGCATATCCAAACGCCCACATTAGGAAAGAATTATTCAAATTGGAACACCAAACTCTAAATTAGGTATGAAAAAAATGATGACAATGAAAAGCTCTTTCAGATATTTTATCATCAGATGACTAATATTATGACTTTGTTCATTAATTTATTCAAATTTCATGTATTGGTAGAAAGTATAAAATATTGATTGTGTTACATCAAATAGAAAGGTAAAGTCATAGTCCTACTGAACTATCAGGCTGCTCACTCATTACAGAGGCAGCTGCTGGTGGATTAACCTGAGGGTCACCGTGCCTCAGGCCAGGGGAGATTTGCTGATTATTAAGTTGGCAATCAGCACAGTTATAAAATGAAGGATTTTAATTTCACTGAAGGATTGAAAGTGGTAACTGAAATTTGCAATGTTTAGAGGGCTTCAGAGAATCAGTTCTTTACTTCTTGCAGTTTTCTTTGGCCTGGTAAAAATGGAAAAAAGTGCTGTTGGGCTTCCCGAAAGGAACAGAGCTTCCTGTTCCACTTAAAAAAGATAAAACAATAATCATGAGAAAGGGAATTCAACTCAGTTATTTTCACATTAAGAGAACATAGTTTAATTTTCTTTAAGACGACAATATTGTACTACCAAGCTTCATTGGGTAAAATGTTCTCGTTAAAATGTCACCAAATAAGGCAATTATTGAAAAAATGAGCTGTATTTGACGGAATATAAAGCTGAAATAATGGGTTTCTGTCTGTAAATGTCATTCACCTCATTAACCTCAACTGCTGCTACAGCTAGATTGAACCAATTCTGCAACAGGCCACTTCCCTGTTCAGCAGAAATAAGTTTACTATTTTCATATGTTTTCTATGAGTGTTTGCATATAAACTGCAACCTTAGAATGGCTATACAGCTGAAATTTGAGTTTTCATAGGGCTGACACTAAGAAAACTGCTGATACCGCTGTCAATACAAAGTCTGTTTGATTCAGCGATGCTGGGTCTATTTTAGTGCATCTAGATAGATACCGTATTTAAATATAATTCAATGCTCCTGTTAATTCTATTTCCAACAAAATAAAACTGACAAACAATCCAACACCCAAAACAATCAGCTTCTTGAATATAAATTGAGACTGAAAATGACAGCCAATTTGAAACAGTAGCATCACCCGGGATGAGAGATAGCAGATTCATTTTACTTCAAAAACACTCAAAAAAAGTTATGTGAGAACTATGATTCCTTAGGACCGATATGAGGATAGATTTCTTCACTCAAAGGGTAATGAACCTATCATATAAGCTTGTGGAGGCTGGGGCACTGAATACGCTCAAAAAGAGAAAGATAATGTTTTAGAGTTTAAAGATAACAAAAGGTATGGGGAGAAAGCAGGATATGGCATTGACACAGGGGATCAACCATGATCAAATAGGCTATATGTTTCTGTGCCATATGTCAATGATTTTTCTTGTCTAATGTGAAATAATAAAATATTATGACTGGCAATTGGTGCATTTACTTGTACCCAGCTCCTAATGGAGTTAAATTCCTACGCTATTTTGCCAATGTGTCATTAAATAATACACACTCCTTTCATCTATGCTTTGGATGTAGCAGCGCTAGATAAGACCTCCTCACCAACAGAGATCCCAACAGTAGGTCGCTCACCCATTGACCAACATTTCCCTACAGCTGCGTGTGGCTGATCCAATGTTCTCTACACGCTGTTAGGCAGTAGCATGCTGATTGTGGCACTGATATCTAGTTCGAGAATTCACAACTGCGTGTCGGCTTTGAAAACCCTGCACAGCTGGTTAGAGAAATTAGAGGGAACACTCTGTTGGTATTACTCTGTCTTGCAAACTTGCTTTCCAGTCAACTGAGCTATTTGATCCTCAACTATGAACATCTTGTATTCAGGATTGGGTGTCATGTTTTTCATGTGGAGTAAAGAAATTGAGTTTCAATTCCTATGGTGTAGATATGAACCATGCACATGTCAGGCAGCTTAGGCCAGCAGGATTTCTTCCCTAAAGGACATTAGTGAATGAGATGGGTTTTTGAGAATGAGTTTTAGTATCCAAGTGATACTTCATGTAATTTGTACTGATGGCAGTTTTCTTTGTCCAAAATTCAAAATTCTTCAATTGCTTTGGTAGGATTTGCATTCATGTCATCTGGGTTGTTATCCTAAGGCTTGTCTGATTACCAGTCTGTAACAATAATTCTGCTTCTGATTTGGTTACAGACTAATATCCATGTACAATGTTACCGTACAATTATTTTTGTCTTGTGATCAGGTAAATGCTCAGTAAGATGCTTAGGTAAACTAACATCAAATTTTGTTTCAAGATACAATACTGATCATGCAAGAAGTCTGGAATTTAACAAATTCCTGCCTGGGGATCAGACAGGAGAGAGTTGAGAGAGGAGTTGTTACTGGAAATGATAACTGTATCACTCACTCGACAGATAGTGGATGATCTGTTGAGTGTTTTCAGCATCTGTTTTCTTGAATATTCTTGCAATTTGTTTCATTACCTGGATTACTATAAGGCTTAAATTTTTAAAAATTATTTTGTGGGATATGATTGTCACCAGCTGGGCTAGCATTTATTGCCCATGTCTAATTGCCCTTGAAAAGATGACGGCAAGCTACCTTTTTGAATTGCTGTGGCCCATTTGGGGTAGTTACACTCACATTTCTGTTAGAGAGGGAGTTCCAGGATTTTGATTCAGAGGCACTGAAGAAACAGTGACATATTTCCAAATCAGGATGGTGACTAACTTAGAGGCAAATTTGCAGTCGGTGATGTTCTGTATCTGTTGCCCAGCTTCTTCTGGATGGTAGTGATCATGGGTTTGGAAAGTGCTGTCTAAGGACCCTTGGTGAATTTATGTGGTGCTCTTTTAGATGGTGTACAATATTTTTAACTGAGTGTCAGTGGTGAAGGAGTGTATATTTGAGGATGTGGGGCCAATTTTCAGAAGCTCACAGCCAACTTAATTCCAAAAGAAGTAAGCAACATATCATCTAGTATAGTCACAGGAAAATATGTTCTGTAATTTCTCAAACAGAAAAAATCTCTAATAATAACTTACAGTTTTTTTACTCTCCAAAATGTTTTGATTGGTCACTTTAAAGGACATGCCCAATTGTGGGTTTCTTGGTGGGTGGCTTCTGACATGCATCGAGGAACTAGAGTATGTGGCACGTTTGCAGCTTGCAGTGTTATGTGTCAGTGGTGGAAGAGGGAAATATAAGGTGGAAAAGGAAACATTTGATGATGGGGGAAACCAAAAACAAAGTTACCTTGGCAGGACAGATCATTCTTCTGTTTGGATGGATGGGAGGCATGGGGATGGAAAGAGAGAGGTGGAGATGGTATGTTAGAGATGGAAGGAATGGAATGGAAACCATAAGGCCATAAAACATAGGAGCAAAATTAATCCCTTTGGCCCATTGAGTCTGCTCTATCTTTCAATCATGGCTGATTTGTTTCTCAACTCCATTCTCTTGCTTTCTCCCCATAAACTTTGACACTTTTTCTAATGCTAATATTAGGGGCAGGAAGGTGGTGAGGGAAAGGGTAAGTGCACTGAAGGACAATGGAGTCAGAGGAAGTGAGTGAGGTCCTTACTGAGTAATTAACCTCAGTATTCACCAAGGAGAAGGAGGTGGCTGATGGTGAAATAAGAGAGGGGTGTTTTGATACTCTAGGGCATGTCAAAATTAAGAAGGAGAAGGTGTTGTTTGTTTTGAAAAATATTAAGGTAGGTAAATCCCCAGAGCCAGATGGTATCTATCTCAGGCTGTTGAAGGGGGTAAGGGAGGAGATTGCTGGGGCAGAGATATTTGCATCTTCTGTAGCCGCAGGCAAAATCCCAGAAGACAGGAGAATAACCAATGTTGTTCCTTTTTTCAAGAAGGTCAACAGGGATAATTCAGAAAATTATAAGCAATTGAGCCTGGGCATGCTGCCAGGGCAGATGGTGGAAGCAGATATGGTAGCATAGCTTAAGATGCCTTTAAGTGGACACATGAACAAGCAGCTAACAGAAAGATATAGACAGGTGCAGACAGAAGGGATTAGTTCAGAATAGCATCATTGTTGGCACAGGTTGTACAGAACAGCTTGTTTTGGTGCTGTAATGTTGACTGTTCTACGTTCTACTCCAAATGTGGCCTCAATAAAGTTTTTTACACCGTCAAAATGACCTCCAATTTTTATACTCAATGCCCTGACTGATTCTGTATATCTTCGTTAGCACTTTATCCACTTCGGCTGCAACTTCTACAGAGCTATCAACTTGGACCCCTAGATCTCTCAGTGTATCAATGCTCTGAAAGGGCTAGCAACTTACAGCACTCTTTCCTCATATATTTGGCCTCCCAAGATGCATCACCTGACATTTGACTGGATTAAACTCCATCTATTATTTCTCTGCCCAACATTGCAGCTGATCCAGATCCCGATGCCTCCTTGGATATCCTTCCTTACTATCTACAACTCCACCAAGTTTTGTGTCACCTGTGTGCACCCGTTTGGACCCACCAACATGTTCACCCAAATCTTTTATATACATTACAAACAGTACGATAGATGGGTCAGTTTTTTGTCCAGTGTGTGCAGCAGGGCTTCCTGACAAAGTATGTGGACAGGCCAACAAGGGGCGAAGCCACATTAGATTTGGTACTGAGTAATGAGCCCGGCCAGGTGTTAGATTTGGAAGTAGGTGAGCACTTTGGTGATAGCGATCATAATTCTGTTATGTTTACTTTAGTGATGGAAAGGGATAGGTGTATACCACTGGGCAAGAGTTATAGCTGGGGGAAAGGCAATTATGATGAGATGAGGCAAGATTTAGGGAGCATCGGATGGGGAAGAAAACTGCAGGGGATGGGCACATTAGAAATGTGGAGCTTATTCAAGGAAAAGCTCCTGTGTGTCCAAGATAAGTATGTATCTGTCAGGCAGGGAGAAAGAGCGCGGGAGCCGTGGTTTACGAAGGAAGTGGAATCTTTGGTCAAGAGGAAGAAGAAGGCTTACGTTAGGATGAGATGTGAAGGCTCACTTAGGGCACTTGAGGGTTTCAAGGTAGCCAGGAATAACCTAAAGAGAGAGCTCAGAAGAGCCAGGAGGAGATATGAGAAGTTGTTGGCGGATAGGATCAGGGTAAACCCTAAGGCTTTCTATAGGTATACAAGGAATAAAAGAATGACGAGAGTAAGATTAGGCCCAATCAAGGATAGTAGTGGGAAGTTGTGTGTGGAGATAGGGGAAGCACTAAATGAATATTTTTCGACAGTATTCACTCTAGAAAGCGACAATGTTGTCGAGGCGAATACTGAGATACAGGCTACTTGGCTAGGTGGGATTGAGGTTCACAAGGAAGAGGTATTAGAAATCCTACAGAGTGTGAAAATAGGTAAGTCCCCTGGGCCGGATGGGATTTATCCTAGGATCCTCTGGGAAGCCAGGGAGAAGATTGCTGAGCCTTTGGCATTGATCTTTAACTCGTCATTGTCCACAGGAATAGTGCCAGATGACTGGAGGATAGCAAATGTGGTTCCCCTGTTCAAGAAGGGGAGTAGAGACAACCCTGGTATTTATAGACCAGTGAGCCTTACTTCAGTTGTTGGTAAAGTGTTGGAAAAGGTTATAAGTGATGGGATTTGTAATCATCTAGAAAAGAATAAATTGATTAGGGATAGTCAGCACTGTTTTGTGAAGGGTAGGTCGTGCCTCACAAACCTTATTGAGTTCTTTGAGAAGGTGACCAAACAGGTAGATGAGAGTAAACCAGTTGCTGTGGTGTTATATGGATTTCAGCAAGGCGTTCGATAAGGTTCCCCACAATAGGCTATTGTACAAAATGCGGAGGAATGGGATTGTGGGAGATATAGCAGTTTGGATCAGAAATTGGCTTGCTGAAAGAAGACAGAGGGTGGTAGTTGATGGGAAATGTTCATCCTGGAGACCAGTTACTAGTGGTGTACCGCAAGGGTCGGTGTTGGGCCACTGCTGTTTGTCATTTTTATAAATGACCTGGATGAGGGCGTAGAAGGATGGGTTAGTAAATTTGCAGATGTCACTAAGGTTGGTGGAATTGTGGATAGTGACGAAGGATGTTGTAGGTTACAGAGAGACATAGATAAGCTGCAGAGCTGGGCTGAGAGGTGGCAAATGGAGTTTAATGCGGACAAGTGTGAGGTGATGCACTTTGGTAGGAGTAATCGGAAGGCAAAGTACTGGGCTAATGGGAGGATTCTTAGTAGTGTAGATGAGCAGAGAGATCTCGGTGTCCATGTACACAGATCCTTGAAAGTTGCCACCCAGGTTGACAGGCTGACAGTGTTTTAGCTTTTACTAATAGAGGGATCAAGCTCCGGGACCATGAGGTTATGCTGCAGCTGTACAAAACTCTGGTGCGGCCGCACTTGAAGTATTGCTACGGTTCTGGTCACTGCATTATAAGAAGGATGTTGAAGCTTTGGAAAGGGTGCAGAGGAGATTTACTAGGATGTTGCCTGGTATGGAGGGAAGGTCTTACGAGGAAAGGCTGAGGGACTTGATGCTGTTTTCATTCGAGAGAAGAAGGTTGAGAGGTGACTTAATTGAAACATATAAAATAATCAGAGGGTTAGATAGGGTGGATAGGGAGATCCTTTTTCCCAGGATGGTGATGGCGAGCACGAGGGGGCATAGCTTTAAATTGAGGGGTGTCATTAAGTCATCATTGGACAAGCACATGGACGTACATGGAATAGTGTAGGTTAGATGGGCTTCAGATTGGTATGGCAGGTCAGCACAACATTGAGGGCCGAAGGGCCTGTACTGTGCTGTAATGTTCTATGTTCTACGTTCTGAACAACTAAGGTCCCTGTGGAACAACACTGGTCACAGATTGCCGGTCAGAAAAACACCTCTCCACAACTATCCTCTGCCTTCTACGGGCAACCCAATTTTTATCTAGCTTACCAACTCACCATGGATTCTATGAAATTTGATCTTCTGGGCCAGCCTAGCGTGAGCGACCTTGTCAAATACTTTCGTAAAGCCCACGTAGATAACATCTATAACCTTAACCTCAACCATCTTCGTCACTTTCTCAAAAATCTCAACCAGGTTTGTGAGATAAGAACTCTCCTGCTAACACCATGCTGACTATCCCTAATATGTCCATTTTAACTTTAATTCCAGATTTAATTATTTGGATTTAAATTCCACCATCTGCCA